>NC_090307.1:4608802-4728802 GCF_039906515.1 Pseudorca crassidens | reverse complement strand
AAAGGTACTTGCTGGGTAATTTCACTTAAAACTTTGGAATTTGCATAGCTGTGTGATTTAAGAAGGTAAGGCTTGGGGAAAGTAGGTTAATAGACCCAGAAAATCTCTCAGTGATAGAAAGCTATTTATACATAGAAAGTGATATTAAAAATAACGTATTAAACTACTAAATCATATATCTTTACAGGTTAGAGATTGTGAGGCTGATACAAGAAATTAAATTTTATCTTACTGCATCTAGGATTGTTCATTTCTCTGGTCCACTAAATTAAGCACAAAGAATATTGGTTTCTTAAGAGAGAAACATATTAAACATTTGCTTTAACTGTTCATTTCCAGTAGATGGCTACAGTTCACTACCAAACGGAACTTATAATAGATTTTTTACAGTAACTAAATCAGAAAATGAAGGTTGAATTACTATAAATGAGTTGCCCTGTACATTTTTCTTATTTCATGTGCTTAGTCATCTAGTGTTGTTATTTTTTTAAAGAACGTCTTTTTAAAATGATTGAACAGTGGTATTTTCACTTTTTCCTCTTTGAGCAATGTATAGTAATGCCATTATTTATTTTCTTTAATCACAAATTATTTACTTTTAAAATTCTGTATTATGTGAGGAATACTAGTAATTATTGAATTATGTAAAAAAATGATACTATTATAAGAATCCTTATAAATTCCATAAGTTATTGCTTCCCTAAATTCAATCATTTTATTTTTTAATTTATTTTAGCTTCTAAATTGAAGCACTTGAGTCATTTATCACTTGTATTGTCTAATTACTGACTTTCACTAAGTATTATTTCAAATGAATACACACAAACATATGTACGTATGTTTTAAAAAATATGTTTTTTGTTAATCTGGATCCGCACCTAAATATTTTAAACATAATTTAATCAAGCTAAAATAATATGACTACAAGCTTACTATTTAGAAAAATATTTATTAGCTTATAAAATACTTAAAATCTGCATTACAATTGGACATGTCTCTGTCTACTAGGCTGTAGAAATAGCTTGTAAGCATATCACTGAGATGATAAGTATCATTATTGACCTTTCACCCTCATCCATAAATAGAACTGCGACATCTGAGTAAATGAGTCTGAATTTATTGTGTGCGGGGGGGTTTCAAGTGCAACAAAAATGTGGAAAAGACTGGGCTTTCCCCTCCCCTCAGGCCTACTGCCTGATTCTTGCATCTCCCTTCACTGAATGTTTGTTTTTCTTTGAGGTGTGTGTGTGTGTGTGTGTGTGTGTGTGTGCGTGCGCGCGCGTGTGCGCACGTGCGTGCATGTGCATGCACATACGTAATATCAATGTGATTTTATGTCCTGCAGGTTGGTTGAACCAAGCAGTTCAAGGTTTAGCTTTTTGTTTTAATTTTACACATGAAAGTATGGGTTTCATGTGATACTCTGAGATTGCAATTTTAGATCCTTTTTTTTAATCAATTGCCAATTTATATGGCTGGGCTACAACTATTTAATCTATTATTAATAAGCATTTTGCTCAGCTATACAAATTATAAAAATAACGCCAAGGTTCTAGGAGAATTTTTTTTCACGTTTAGAGTTTATATATAAATTTTACATTCTCCCTTGAAGACAAATGAATTATTTTTGTAGTTTTTCATTGATGCTTATGTATATATTTATCATTATAATAGGAGCCAATTAAGAAATGGGCCACAATAGTAACTAATTAAAAGAAATTTCAGTCACACATTTTGTCAAGGGATAGCTGGAATATTCAGATAAGTCTTTGTGATTCAAAAGGAATTAAATTTCACAACTTCAGTTAGGTTACTTTACATAAAAATAACGGATTTTTCCAAGACACTTAACATTTATATAAATGTGAGAGATTTTTTTTGTATGCGGTTCATTTTTTATGGATGTGTGTTAGTGTTCATGTGCCTACATACATTTGCACACATATATGAACAATCCTTTATTTGTTAAAGACCTTAAAAGGACAAAAGATATTTGACCCCACCCTTAGACCATGTAATGTAAGTTTACAAAAGGATCGAGGAACACAGATTTTAATCATGCAAACAGTATTAGTCCTGTTCCCTTTGGTGTTTCAAACCTGGACATACTGATTGTATACTTTGATTCCTAAACTATGGAGATGTATCAGATGCCCTCGGGAGCACCTGGCCAAGCTCAGAACATTTCACTGATTACAAGGGTAGTGCCTAGAGGGCAATTAAGGGACAGGGCAAGAGATAGACAGTAATGAGTCCCGGTAGCACCTTAATGAACCTCAGAAAGGGAAGCAGAGAGTTAGGTAGACTCGTGGCTCAAGAGAGAAATGTTGTTGAGTAATGTGGAGATTATTTACCAAGAATATTATTTCTGTATTTTGATATTTATATAATCAGAGGCAGATTTTTAAATCCTGCCACTAAATGTATTTAACGTACTCTTTTAGATTGTTAATAATTTGAATTTTATTAATAAAACCTGTTATTTTCTTATATTGCTTTTTAGTTTGCTGAAGTTTGAATTAAATGATACACTTGTTTTGAATGTACTATTTTAGTACATAATTTTCCTCACAATTGAGTTTGTAGTGCATTCTTCTTTTACCTGATAATACAGTAATTTTATTCAGGTGTTGAACTAGCTTTTTTTATGTATCTGTGTAGACTTCCTGTTTGCTTATTCATTGTATTTCCTGAGTTGTTTATATCCACAGTGAAAAGCCAACTTTTCTTGATTAGTTCAAAAAAAGGATTATAACAGAATTTTGTATAGTGTATGTGATTCGTACAAGAGCATTGGATTGATTTAAAATCCAGTTTATTCCACTATTTCTGACTTGTATTTGTTGCTTAAAAAACACATTAGTAGCATAATACAGATACATTTCTGTGTGATTTCCTATTTGTCCATTTGCACTATTGTAGGCAAAAAAAAAAAAAAAAGAGAGTGAAAGGGAAAGCTGCTGTGAGCATGAGATTTGATGCAGTAAACCTAGTTACTTACTAAGCACGGTCTCCTGCAGCTGTGATGCTGTATACAGGTATTAATGTATGGGCTCTCCTACCTCATTGGTGTTTGCTGTGGGATATGTTCAGATGTACAGCTGAGCGAGAACTGCTGGGCTCCAAAGTGTTCACCTCCAGAGCACTTGGCTCTTGGCTTCCTGTGGTCGGCATTGTGTGAATCACTGCTCATCCACCGCCCCGCAGCAGTCCTGCCCTTGCTCTGTGAATACTGTCCACAGACTGCTGGGGAGAGTCTGCAGTGCTGTTTCTTGCTTGACCGCTAGGGGGAGGCAAGGGGTGTCCCTACAATTCCCCCTCACCTCTCCCTCCGCCCCCCCCCCCGCCCCGTCTCAGCTGGGGTCTCCCTCCCCACCCCCCATCCTTTCTCTTCTTGCCCTTCTTTTCTCTTTCCCTTCCCTTTCCTTTCCTTCCTCTTCTTTGTATGTAGAACTGAAAATATTACCGTAACCTTACGTCCCGAACATCGCTGCAATATAAACGGCAGTTTGTCTTTATATTTTTTAAGTTGTTTAGTAAATGTCCTATATATTTCCTAACTGCTATTTACATACCTAGAGGATGACAAGATTTTACAGTTTTAATGAGTAAAGAACTCTTAGAAAAATGTTACTACCTAGATGAATATTGAATTAAGTTTAAAACAATATAAAGGAAAAATGTATATAAAATATCCAATATGATTATTAGGACTGATGTGTGTAAAAGTAGCCATAAAATAATTATTTAGAAACTATTTCAACCTACTTTTGTTTTAATTAGAATAACTCTGACATTGTGAATATTTCTGAATTGTGTCTTTCTAATTCAGATTCATTTAGGAGTGGCTGACTTGGGTTTATGTTACATGATAACTTGCTTGGAATGTTCTCCTTAAAACAGGTAGACATTTATCCAACTATGATAGTCATTAAGCTTGATCTTAACATCCGTAAATAAACATTTTAGCTTTATCTAAAGAATATTAACGTAAATTTTAGTAGGAATTGAAAACATCATGTATATATGTGCTTTAAATTGTGTAGTTATACATATAATACGTTTTACATTATTTTTATATCCATCTGGGGAAATTTGAGCACATGTTAATTTTTCTCCCCAGATTTGCATTCTGTGGATATTTAAAGATCACAGATTTTGAAATAGCTAGAGAATGTAATACTTGTATGTTTTGGGCCTTATTTCTGATTTTATAATACATAATTTTTTTTTTATCTTTTAAAGATTGGATTTTAATGACTTTTATTTTATCCTTGAGTATTCTTTTGTGTTTTATAAAACCAGCCCATTTCACTGTGCATTGAAAATGCTTAATGAACTTTGCTTAATATGCAAAGTTGATTAAGCACCATGTAGAATGTTAGTTATTACAGAATAAATGCATGTAAAAATGTAGGTTTGTTTGTGAAATTGAGAAAAAGATTGTGAAATAAAAAAGATATGTTTTGTCTTTTAGTTAATTTTGAAATTGACTACTGTTAGCATTAGTTTTACTTAGCTAAAATTTATGGCTGTATTTGTACATGTCTGAATATTTATTGTAAGAAGTTTATTTATATAATTGAATGGTAAAATCATCATTAACATTATCTTGAGAATGATTCCAGAGCTATGGTTCATGGGTGTGTTTGAGAAACAAATAGATAAAACATTTATGAATCTATTAATGATGATATTTCTTGATGGCTTTCATAAGAAAGCACGTAATTTGTGATGACCTCAATAAAAAAAAACACGACAGCAAAACTTTTTGAGTTAGCGGCAAAGTGAATGGGGCAGGTTTTGCATTTTGAACAGAAATGTTATGAACTGTGATTGAATTTGTCGTGAAAGTGTGTCAGTATTAATAAAAGTATTTAAGTACAAGTTTGCTGGGCTTTGTAGCCTTTTTAAGGTTAAGGATTGGTTAATGTGAAAAGTCACTTCTGTGCATTTGGTAGTACACAGAAAATGACAAATATATTTCTGTGCGTTTTGGATTATTATGCCATCTCTTATTTCAAACCCTTTTTGTCAGGACACCAGGCAAAACAATGATGCTTTGAGGACGTAATTAAAGATATTGTTCAAAGAACAACTTTCTGCATATTTGAATTATTACTGTCATCAAAGTCACACAAATATGGAAATATGATTGCCAGAAGCACATAAATCAGTGATCAGCATGGCCTCAAAATCCAATAAATATGTAGAGTTAAATACTTTAAAATGCAAATTGTGTCTGATGATTTGCATATGGTGGAGTTTAAAGGGAATTTGTTGCTTAACAACCTCTAAGGTAGCAGTTAGGGCTGTGGGTAAACATAGATTTTTTTATTCATCATTGGTCAAGTTGCAAGATTTGATAAATGATGAGAGACTGCTCTCCTTGGTTAAAATGACTGCAATCTTTACTGAATCCTAAAACTGCCTTGAAGTCATCTGAATAATTAAGAGTTAATTATTCTTCATCCATCTAGATCAGAAAAGGACAGATTTAGGGAAGGAATTTATAATTTTTGCCTCACGTCCTGTCATGTCGTAATGTGATAAACTAAACTGACTCCAAATAATATCTAGTGACCTTATAGTAATTATGCCTCACAAAACATTTTTGTTGCAGTTTTTTAATTGCTTACATCGATTCTGGAAACTACACATTAGGAGACTTATAAGTTTAATTGTCTCCAAAGAAAGCAATATAAAATTCATGTTCCATTACTATTACGTTTTAAGTTCATCACTGTGGATACACACCAACATAGCATAAGTTTCCATGCGTTCTTTTAGAAATAGCAAGCAGTGACTCCTAAAATATTATTAGAGCAGATTATAGACACACTGGGAAAAATTATTTTAAGAAGTTATGTTGAAAGGGCAATGAATCTTTCTTCACCTATTTTAATTTGAAGTATTAAAATAATAAACCTGTTAAAGAACTTCATTTCCTCATAATTAACATAATGATGGAACAGCTACCTCGTGCCGATTTACCAGTAGTATACATTATTTTAGGAGGCTGAGAAAAGGCAATTGGAAGTTAAGAAATAAACTGTCTCATATCATTATCTGTTGAAAGCAGATGGCACAGAAGTCAAGTGAAAAACCAGTGTCTACTTAGTGAATTTTTTACCAAACGATTTTCTTTGAGAATAGAGTGTTTTGTGAATGTTGACCGATCACAAGAAGAATTGTAATAAAGAAATCAATATGCATGATCCCTTTCCATGTAGTACAACAGGGTTACACTGTTAGGTTAAATACAGGCAGCATTCCTTTTCCGAAAATCAATTTGCTGTATAGCCTGCAACAGCCGGGCTCTTTGCACAGGGTCATTTGATGTTGTGCACACAGTAGATTCTGTATTGGCACCTTCAACTAGTATTGACTTCTAAAAGCTGTAAGCTTAGTAACCTGACTTCAAGAAGAGAGGGCAAGTCCCTTAATAATAAAAATAAGCTATTATTTATTTTTTATATTTGACCACAAGCTAGTCATTTTTAAAAAGCCATTCCTTGGTTTTCATGTTTTAGTAGAAATGCCAAATGTGATTTTAGTGAGAAATATCATTTTCATATTCCCTAACTATATCTGTGTGTTTTCTGACCAAGTGTTTCCACATTCCCAAGTTATCTGCATTTCTCAAAAGCTCAGTTTTTAGGCTAAGCAGCAATTGCTGCTTATTTTGAAAGCATAGAGTAAATTTGCAAAGATGAGATTATTTTATAGTTTCTTTGTCACTTGCCTCCATTTACAAACAAAACAAAAACTATATTAGAGAAGAAAAAATGTTTACTAAATATTCAGGTCTACTAAGTTGCTATATGTCATTGCTACTCGGCCAAAAATTTAAGGAAAGGGTGTAAAAATGTTTTATTTTTAGATCTTTTTACTCCTCACACTGAATTTGGCCCTTAAAATGCTTCGGTCATTTTTGATGTAGCTGTTTAATTTAAAAGTCCAACCCCCTCGTTAATGATTATATTTTTATGAAGTAGTTCTGCTTGCTTCTGACTCTATTTCTGCCCGCACAGTCGTATAGAACTTTAGAGCCACTCTGATCCCGACTTGCGTGACCGTAGGCAGTGTCTGTGTTTAAATCATGAGGGTGAGTTTGTTTTTCTGTGTGATTGACTGGGATACAGCAAAGCACTACGTCCTTTAGTCTTTGCAGTTTTGTGAGTTGTTGTTAGTGTTCTTTGGTCCCTATTCATCATTGATTTTTGCAAAACCTTATCTGTGTGCTGCATGCTTCTCACATATGATTGTTCTTTGCTAATGAATATACACATTTCGATTATAACTGAGAGAGGGCTTTCAACCTGTTAATTTTTACCCCAACTTTTTAGAGGAGTGGTAAGATCCGTAAGATTAGGAGTGTAAAATAAGTAGATTAAGTATTATAAGTGATGTTTGCATTTTAATTAGTCTGTTATCATTATACTATCACTTGTTGTTCATGGAATCATTATGCGATAATGGACGTTATAATGCAAGAACCGACTAATACACAAAATGCTTTTGGAGTGCAACATTAGGTTTGGAAAAGTTCATAAGCATAAGGAGAAATAAGTAGATTTTGGTTAGGCTGTATATTTACGCATGTTTTAAATGTTTATAGAAACCTCTAACATTTTAAAAATAAATCATCACTTATAAAACGAGTTTACTCTTTGAGAAAAACATTCTTGTAATAGGCACAAAATTATCCAAACAATAGTGTAAACCAAGCCAGGCATAGCAGCAGACAGAAAAATGCATTCAACCAGTAGGATCATGGATTTGTTTGATTCAGATAATTGAAAGTGTTTCATACTATTATTGCAACTTGAAGGCTTGTTTAAGTGTCTAACTGTCACTCACTTTGGAAGGTGAAAAGTATTCAATTGTCACTCTGTCAGTCAATAGAGATGAGAACTGTCTGCCTAATGGATTTCTTTACATAGATGTCTGCATGGAGGTAGAAGCAAAATCAATGTGTTGTCATGTGCGAGTACGAGGCATCAAACTGCCAAGTGAA
The DNA here is from genome assembly GCF_039906515.1 of Pseudorca crassidens. Classification (NCBI taxonomy): domain Eukaryota; kingdom Metazoa; phylum Chordata; class Mammalia; order Artiodactyla; family Delphinidae; genus Pseudorca; species Pseudorca crassidens. Next base: position 4,720,782 of record NC_090307.1, on the reverse strand, counting down.
TTGCAACTGTATTTCTGTAACGTCTCCGTTCTTGGATTGTTTGTGGAAGGCAGAAGCTGTGCATATACAGGTCGTGAAATGCCTAGGTAGAAACATGCATTTGGGGAGAGCATTGTTTTGGTATCACCTGTGCCCATGAAAATATCTGTTCAAACCTCTAAAAACCAATGCCGTTTAACGTAAATTACAATGAATGGCGTTCTTTGTGTCATAATGGCATTGTACTTAGAAAGTTTCATTTTAGGTGCTTGTCACTAAGTAGTTCTTATTTACACGTATCACGTCTAAAACCAAATAATTATTTTGCATTGGAAGTTGCCTAAATTAGTGGTTCTTTTTTTTAGTAGAAGTTTTATCAACATCTAGAATAAAGACATAAAACCTTATCAAATTGTTTGATGACAGAAACCCAGGAGGAGTAGATCAAAGAGTGGATGACCATTGTGATTTAAAATCGTTTCAAAAAATTGGGGGGTGGGCTAGAACTGAGGAAAGATTAAATATAAAGTCCTACCTTTACACTGAAAAAAATCAAGTTATGTAAGAATGGAATATGAGTCCTGGCTTGACACAGCACACTATGTAATGGTAAACTGGGGGATTTAGCTGGTTACAAACTAAGCATTTAGGACAATGTTTCAGAAATTTATAAAGATCTGCTGTATTTTGCCCTGTTCAGATAACACCCAAAGTAATTCAGCCAGTTCTTAGGATGTTGTAGGCACTCTGGCTGACGAGAGACCCAGACACGCGAGGTGTCAGAAAGTAAGAAGACGTCCCTTCATGTGGTCAGTTGAGGGATGCTGGAGAAGATTTAGGGGATCGGGCAGAGGGGAAGCGGCAGGCACACCGTCATTGCTTCTTCGACTCTTTAAAGGTCATCGTAACCACGAAGAAGATCTCCTCTCGAGTCTGGAGGAAGCTGGAAGTTAGACTCAGGTGTCAGCAGTTCAACACAACAAGAACGTTCTAGCAATAAGGACATTACACCACAAAGTGTCAGCGAGTGGAAATGTTTGTGCAGCGGCTGGATTACCATGTTAACACGCAGTGCACAAGGCGGCCTGGTCCCGCTCGCTACTCAGAGACCGGGGAATCGCACAGACACGTAATGCGGTTTTTCTGATCTACGTCAGGTTACAAACTGCATTTGTCCAGTGAATAATATTTATAAAATAACAGTTAACAGTTGTCACCACAGTCTCTGAAAAGGACATTTTCTTTTTTTTTTTTTTTTTTTTGCGGTACGCGGGCCTCTCACTGTTGTGGCCTCTCCCGTTGTGGAGCACAGGCTCCGGACGCGCAGGCTCAGTGGCCATGGCTCACGGGCCCAGCCGCTCCGCGGCATGTGGGATCTTCCCGGACCGGGGCACGAACCTGTGTCCCCTGAATCGGCAGGCGGACTCTCAACCACTGCGCCACCAGGGAAGCCCTGAAAAGGACATTTTCACATGCCAAAACCTCTACACATATTAAGTACTTTTAAAAAATGAGTTTTTAAATCTAGTAATTGATATTTTAAAAAACAAGGGTTAATAAATTGAGAAACTAGCCTTTAAAAAGGGCTGGCGTTGGGGAATGTCACCTTTTCTTCCCCTCTGCTGCCCCTCCCAGCCTGGGTCTCAGCCCCGGTGTTCCCATTCTCTCACTGAGGCTGCTGTGTCTCAGGCTCGAAGGTGACACGTGGCATCTTCCCCAGCTTTGTCTTCTTTGTCTGTGACCCATGCTCCTTTGTCCATTCCTGTGGATGCTTCGGGGGCTTGTCCCCACACCGTTGCCCATCCTCTGCCCAAGCCCAGCTCCTCCCCACGTCTCGTCGCTTGCTCGTGTGTCTGCTCTGTAGCCTTTGCATGTGGTCCCTTTGCCTGTGGTCTAGCTCATGTCACTGTCATTGGTGGTTACTCAGACCAGTGCTTACACTATGTCGATGCTTTCCTGAAGAAACGAAAGCACTTTTCTTTTGTGGATTACATTAATATCCAGTCAATTTTAATTGTCCCTCCAGTTTTCTATAGTACATTTAGCTTTGATGGCTAAATGAAAGGCATAGCCAGTCAGCTAATTTCCAGGTACAGTGCTTTTAATGATAGACAACTTATAGTAGTGATAACAACAACAGCCGTTAGTTTTATTGAACATTTTCAGTGTTGTCCCATAGTATACTCATCTCTTACATGTGTTATTGTATGTAATCCTTATGACAGCTGCATAAGGCAGGCATTATTATCTCTAAGTTAGAAAAATGGAAACCGAGACTTGGGTTAAGTGGCTTTAATCGGGTATGTGTGTACGTGGTTAGACCCCCAGGATACAGCTGATGGTGAATCTCATAAGTATCCCCATGTCAGATTGTCTTGGTAAGGCCCGTGAAATCCTTTTCTGCTCTATGGTAATAGGGTAAGTTCATTGGGAATACAGAATTCTCTGTAGTTGAAAATGATTGGGTATCCTGCAGAGTTCTGGGAAACTGTTTAAAGGTGCCATTTTTAATTTTAGGGAGTTAACGTTGCTATTGATAAAATTAAACCATGTTTTAAGTGCTTTAACCTGTGAAGGAAAGATTGTTTTCTTACATAGGACATATACTACTTTCACCATTTTATTTACTTAACTTCGAGAAATCCACAGAAGTATGGGTTTATCAAGATGCTTGTCCTATTCCTTCTTTGTTCCTGTTTTTTTGTAGCTGACTGATTCATCAGAACTATAAAAGGAATAATTTCCATCTTCTGGGAGTTTTTACCTTAATGAATTGTTCTATCGATCAGAGTTAGGTCTCAGTGACCTCTGAAGTTTGGTGCATAAACCCAGTGCTTGGAGTTAGTTTATAAATTCCTGTTCATCATTCCAGATTCCCCAAATGGCTTCTCTGATTTATTCAGATAATTCTTCTCGCTGCCCCCAAATGTAACCTCCTTGTTTTTAGTCAACTGATACTTATTTAGCTCATTTTAAGTCCCTATCACTTACTGTAGATTTAGAATTCACAGATGGGACTTATATTAGAGATAGAAAATGTGATCTGTAAACTCTGGGTCATTAGACTTTGTTAATGTTTTTTTTTTCTTTTTCCCCCATGTTGTTTCCGTGCGGCATGAAGTTGCCTTTTTGTTCCTATGTACAGATGATTTCTTCAGGACTTTGCTGGAGAATCAGATCTTGAAAACTTTCCCATTTCATAGAATGTAGATGGACCTGTGTTGGTTTATCACGTGTCACTTACTTGTTCATTTTAGTTCTGAACGTTCTGTCTGCTGAGGATATTAAAAAAAAAAAACCTTTGGTCCCATGCAGGCTGCATGCCAGTGTGCATACCCTTTCTTCTTCTCTATGGTTGTTTCAGTCACATCAGAAGCCCTCTCAGCATCTGGAACGCCCTGGCAGGAAGGAGCCAAGTATTCACTGTCCGTTTGTCCTCTTTCCCTACGTCCTATGCTGTTGATTCAGGCAGGTGACATCCTTACCCACCAGGAAGGCAGATGCCACCTGTCAGAAGCCTCCTGTGCACTTCTTGATGTGGTCCAGCCTCACGTCTTCCTTGAGCCGATGGTGTGGCATCCAGTTTCTCAGGCTTTGGTCACCTTCGCCCAAGTGCACATGGACAGAGCTTTGCCACAGGCCTGGGCCTTGGTGCTCCCAGGGAGCAGAGTGGATAGGGAAACACTCTTCCCTCCCCCCAGCTGCCTCCCCACCCCCCATCCTCACTTTCTCGGGTGGTTTGTGGATCCAGTGACCAACCGTGGTGGAGGGCTTTCCCTCTTTCCCCTTCACTCTTACTTCCCAACAAAATTGTTTGCACATAAGCTTTTTTCTCAGGCTCTGCTTTTCAGGGAATCCAGGCTAAGAGGCCAATGAAAACATCCATTATATGCCTGGTCCTTACTAAGTGCTCAAGACTGGTCATGGAATGAAGGAATGGAGAACACCTGCCCCAGGTTGCCTGCTTTCACTAGTCCTCCACCTCCGTGTGCAGCTTGTATGCTTTGCTCACGGAGTGTGCTCGTCTCCTTGTTGTGCCGGCTGAGACCTGGACAGATCCCTCCTCTGTGCTTTATCCTCCCAGGTTAGCCTGGATAGAGTAGAATTTACAAAACACTCCTTAAGGGGAAAAGGAATGGAAGAAAATGTTAAAAAATAATTAAAAATCTAAAATGATTGTGTAAATCTGAATTTTCTGAGGTGCAAACAGGGTTTTAAGATCATTTAATTTAGGAGGCCCATAAACTCTATGTCTTTTTGCTCAGAGTATAAGCAGAAGAAAAGAAAGGGTGAAGTTAATACTTATTGAGGGATGCCGGGTATTAGGATAGGCATTATCTCTTAAATTATCTCAGGTGTTCCCTGCATGGAGTCGTTGGCAGTAAATGAAGGCTCTGTCCTTTATTGGTGTTGGGAGAAGATGGCATAGGGATGGTGGATGAGTTTCCTGTTGCTGCTGAAACAGATTACCGCAGACTACATGGCTTTAGGCAATGCTTACTGTTTTACACTTCTGGAGGTCAGAATTCCAAAATCAGTTTCCCAAGGTTGAAATCAAGGTGTCAGTAGAGTTGGTTCCTTCTAGAGCCCTGTTAATCCATTTTTTTGCCTTTTCCAGCTTGTAGAAGCTGCTTCCATTCCTTGGCTGGTGGCCCCTTACTCTGTTTTCAAAGCCAGCAGAGTAACACCTTCAAATTTTTCTGACTCTGACCCTCCTTTCTCCCTATTTTGCTTGTAAGGACTCTTGTGGTGACACTGAGTCCACCCAGATGATCCACGGCAATAGCAAGATCCTTAATTTAATCACATCTGCAGAATTCCTTTTGCCCTGTAAGGTAACATGCTGACAGGTTCTGGGGATTAGGAATTGGATAGAGGAGTGGGACCTCTATCCTGCTTACCTAGCAGTGTATTGTTCACATTTAGATTACCCATGCATTTCCTTGAGACCATACAAGGTCAGTAGGCATTTACTAGAGGGTTTGCTTTAGTATAAAAATCCTGAGGATTAAAAAAGACCTGTTTCACTGTAATTTAAATATCCTTGCATTTTATATTCACCTTTGTATCCGTGATTCATTGTTATTTACCTAAAGTTTTATAATAGCATACGTAGGTAAATTGTTAGTTAGAACACATGGTTCCAAATATTTACATTTGTCATCTATGCCCTCTGACCTACCATTTAAGGAAGCTATTAATGTATTCTAGGAAATATGTACTTATAATTTTAAAGGTGTAAGCAGTCCTCATAGAAGCTAACAGCTCTGTAACACATGGATTTAATGAAGAACTAAGTATGAAATAATTGTAGAACTAAGTCTACAATTATTTCAAGTTTTAGTGCTTTGCCTTAGTTGTATGGGGATTCAGCTAACTTTGACATTTCTGGGGGAATCTCAGACTTTTGTTTTAACCCTTCTATAAGTTCTGTCTTCACACACTCACCACTTCTCGATATATTCTTGCTTAGGTCCTCTGCCCCCCACTTCCCCGAGACAGTGGTGTGCTGGAGCTAGGTCAGAGTAGCTTGCACTGGCTAGTGAACACTGGGTGTTAGAGAGTCAGGCATTTTGTGACTTAGTTGATATACTCTTGGTAGCTTGAAATTGGGAGTGTTTACACCATGGAAATTGGCATACGCTAATAATCAGGTCCCCCTTGTGCTTCCCCTGAGAGCTGGTTTGCTCTTAGGCTTCTAAGAGGAAAAATATGCAAAGAAACCCAAATTATTGAGTCCTGCAGTGATCCTGCTCTGAGTTAGGCCAAGGTTTTAAAGCGTTATGAAGCAAACAAGAAGACAGCATTTGGGGTTCTGCTGCTTGGCTTCATCGCTTCCCTGAGAGGTCAAACTGTTCTTAGTGCATTATCAGTTGTCACTGTACCGTCAAACTCAGTGGTCACTATTCATTACAGTCGTCTAAAAATAACGTTTTTCTCGGCTTCTCTGACACCACAGTCTCCTGGTATGTTTTTTGGTTTTGTTTATTGTCTCACTTTCCGCTCCTCACATACCCTCTGCCTGACTTGTAAGTTTGACTGCCCCTACGCTTAGCTCCGGAATCTAGCCTTGTCCGTCTGTACCAGGGATCAGTAAGCCTCGTCTGTAAAGGACCAGTTAGTAGGTGTGGACTTTGTAGTCCCCGTGGCCTCCATCACACCGCTGCAGCTTATAGTGCCAAAGCAGCCGCGGGCAACCTGTGAATGAATGAGAGTGCTGTGTCCTAGAAAACTGTTTCAGGCTGCATTTGGCCTGAGTGTTGTAGCTTGCCAACCTCTGATCCATACTTTCTTGTTGCATGATACCCTTTAATACTATGGTTTTAAAAACCATCTCTGTGCCTATTCTCCAAGTTTATATAGCTAGCCTTGATTTTTTTCTTTGAGCACCAGACTTGTACATTTTATTGCTTATTTGTAATATTCACTTGGATATTCTGAAGGCATCTCAAAGTTGGAATGGTCCAAATAGAGTCCTTTATTTGCTTCCTGGACGAACTGTCCTCCTGTTTCCTACCACTGTCCTCCTCACCAGCTACTCACTAACCACATTGGCTTTGAACTTGCCAAGCCTGTTTCTGCCTGGGGGCAGGGCTGTCTTTGTACTTGTTCATTTTTCTGCCTCTACTGCTCTTTGCTCAGCTCGTGTCATGGCTGGCGCTTTGTTGATATTGGGGTGTGGGTTCAGTTGCCTTTTCCTAATTTTCTTCCTATTATCACTTACCTCAGAAGTATTGGGGCTTGGCCAAAAAGTTCATTCGGGTCTTTCTGTAACAGTACGGAAAACTCCGAACGAACTTTTTGGCCAGCCCAATACTTTGTGTATCTATTTCCTTGTTTCTTCTCAGTCCCTTCCCACTTGACTGTAAGTTCCCTCCAAGCAGGAACCATGTATATATTTGTATCTGCAGCCTTTTAAGTATTACCCTCCCACACTGGGGGCATTCACTAGCTTCATTTTAGTGAATAAATGTGTTTTCTCCCCTCCTTCAGTATTCTGAAATATCTGCTTAGTTTCTGCTAGATTCAGAATTCACTCACTACCTCTTAAGGCAGTCCACTCCATTTTTCATGATTACTTACAAAGTTTTTCCTCATAGAAGTTTGCTTCTTTGCATTTCTTGGTCATGTGTCTTTTGTTGTGTACCCTTAAGAATCACACAGAGCAAGTATAATGCATCTTCCATGAGACAATCCTTTAAACAGTGGAAAGTGGTTATCACTCATTCTAGCCTGAACCTTGTCTCTTTCTGGATTTTCTGATTCTCTCAGTGGCCCTTCCCCTGACATGTTAATTTTCCCCTTTATGGTTTAACTCCCCCTAGCAGGTATTTGTTGTTTTTTGCCAGTGTCCTGGCTCCCAGTATTTTAGATGTGGTCTGATCCATGTGGGTGCCATTTCTCTTACTACATGTACAGAATAAGAGAGAACTTTTCACTCTTAAAGCTTTCGGACAAATCTTCCAACATAATATCTTTCTAATTTACATTTTATGTGTGATATACAAGTCAGAAAATCAGGGGGTAAAAATGAAGGGAGTTTCTTAAGTCACCAAAGAATTCTCCTCAAAACTGACAAGCACACAAATCCTTAGTAGTTAAAGAGAGTGAGAAATGCTTACTGTATTCAGTGTATTTTCTTTGACAATCAGGTATAATTCACTTTTTTTTTGAAAAATATGCCGAGGAGTGATAGTTGAAGCTAGTTTATATGAAAGAAGGCTCAACGTCAAATTTACAACTTTGAGTAGATGCAGTATTATTCTTAGATTCATAGTTTTGGAAGGACTCTGAAGGCTCAAACCTGTAATTCTTAGTGTTTACCTTATCTCACTGGCCATTCTTTTTATTTCCAAAACTAACATTGAAAAAAAAGTTGAAATATAATAACATAATGGTATCTTAAGTTAAATATACAAAAGCCAGATTATTTTTGCTCATTTGTTGTCAACACTGGAAATTTAAAATCTAAATACTCAGTAGTTTTCAGATAGTCATAGCATAAGCATAATTTAAAAAAATTAAAAATCTTAACTTCAGTTCAAATTGACAGACATGAAGTGTGTCTTACATATTTAGCACTGCGCTTGACTCTGGAGATGAAAATGTGGAAAGACACTGTTCCTGGTCTTTTAGAGTTTACAGTATGGAAAACCAGGTTGAACCAATAATTCTAATACTTTATAGGTGCTGTAATCAAAATGTACTTGAAGGGTTCTGACAACAGAGAGAAGGAGCAGGTCCATTTTGCTTTGGGTGAAGGGCTGGAGGAAGGCAGAGCAGCCGCTTCAGCAGAGATGACAGCACCTCTTATGTCCTTAGTCTTTGTTCCTTTTTTGTTTGTTTGCTTATTTCTCTTCATTATTAAATGCATTCTAAATAAATCTAGTATGATCACTGGATATTTAAATTCTTAAATTTTCATGTGTTTGGGATGTTGTATCATAAACTCATTTGTATTATGTTATCTTTCATTATTAGATACATTCTGAGGAAACATGGATGGTATATAATATTATTGGAATGGCTTTAATATTCTCTAAAGATTCCCATCCTAAATAGAATCTTTTCATGGTCAAACAGGAATTGCCACTTTCCATGGTGAGAAATATCACTACCATATATCTGAAATGCTTTGAAATTTCCTATTTTAAAACATTGGCATTTAAAAAAAAATGAGATAGTAATCAGCTAATGACAGTCTCAGTGCTTTAGAGCCATATCATTAACTAAAAAACACAAATATTCAAAAGGAGGTAAGTTGAATATATTCCACGGATACAGAATGACCTTCCTTAAAGAAGAACCACACATAATCATCTCATTTGGTGAAAGTATTTGAACTTTTTTTAATATTGCTACACCCACCAAAAGAGGAAATTCATCTAAGATTGAGTCCCCCATTATCCACACTGTGATTTCAGTTCTGAAAATAGTCTTCTCAAGCTTGTTATATCAGGGGTGGCAACACTAATGTTTTATGACAGAAGATGGAACAGGGTTGTAAACTGAAAAATACATTTTAATTGGTGGAAATCCTTGATTGTTTGGAGGTAGAGTCAAGTGTGTTAAAGATGCTTAGATGTGACACTCAGCTTTAATAAAGCAAGTAACTACCCAAAGAGCCAATTGACCCAACTCTTCACTTTGAGAAGCGTGATCACAAATCAGGGGACTGATGAGGGTTCTGTGGATTTCATTAGAATAGGGTGCAAGTTCGTTCTTCGTTTTGTTACTGCATTCTTGTGGCGTAGGGTGTTACTTTAGCTTCAAAGTAGTGTATCTACATCATTCTTTTTCTAAATGGGATAAATTGATCATTTTCTCCTTTTTAGTGTGGTCACATAGCTCTGGAATTACCTGGTTTGATGTTTCTAGCCTAGTGTGGTTTTGTAAGGTGCTTTAGGAAGCCTCAGAATAAAACTAGCTGATAACTGGAAATGATCAAAGCCTTTTTTTTTTTTTTGTCAAAACTTACTGCAACTGAGAATTTGGTTATTATGATTCCATCTTGGACTCTAGCCAAGATGGTTTTCTTATTTGATGTAATGTAAGAACTTCGTAATGTTGTGAACCTACATACTGCAATGACTGAACTGTTTTTCTATCAAAAGTTCTGATTTTTTTTTTTTTGCTTACAGTTTAAACAAAATTTAATCTTGTTTCTGATGGCATTTACTAGAAAAATCTCCTGTGGATTGGCTTAGTAAACGTCTGTGTTGACACGAGCATTTTGCAACTGGATGGTCTGTGCTCTGACACTGCATTGTGCTGATGCCTGTGGTGTGGTGTGTGTGTGCGAGCACACACACTTGTGTTTGTAAGAAATGTATGGTGTGTTCTTTCTCAGATTTTTGAGTGGGTGGGCTCTGATATTTGTTTCTGCTTGCTGATTGGTTAGCTTTTGTTAGTGTGTCCTTGCTAAACTACTAGTTAGCTTTCTGAAGGTGTAATTGTAACCAGGTGTGTAAGGTCAGGGTAGAAAGCACTTTTATGGAGCTTTTGTTCTAATAGCATATAACAATCACTGGAAATGTGAGTCATCAGTGCAAGGCACGTTATAAAGCAAACGGTGGAGAAATCCACAGCATTGCAGATTTTGCAGGGTGGAAATAAGTTGTCAGAAACTGAAGTTTTTGATTTAGTTTATTCTTTTATAATTTTTTTGTAATTAGGAATATCTTGTATGGTTTATAGGATTCCATTTCTTTTTTCAGAGATGTAGGATCATTTTGGAACAACTAACTATTAGATCTGGTATTAAACTTTAAAACTAACATTAGGTGTCATTTGCTGTGTGGTGGTTTGTGTTTGGTTTCTTTGACTAAACAGTATCAGGAAGATTTGAAGTTTTTTTTTTTTCTCCAGAGAGCACTTACATCGGAATTTTTAGATAACTGTGAAGCTTTTTATTGTCTCTTGTACTGTTCTTATTTTAAAGCCAAGTCTGACAGTGGGCTGTTTGCTTTGTCTCCCTTGTGTGAATGAATGAGTTATGTTTGTAGAACATACAAACTATTTTTTACTTGAATACAGCATTTATGATTTATGGCCAACATGTAGCCCTGATTTTCTATTGAGAATGATCCTTATTGTCTTTGTATACTAACTCAGTGCAGAAGCACTTGTCTATTTTGAGCTAAACCAGACCTCTTGTAAAAAGAATCAAATTATTTCATCATGTTGAAAATGAAAAGCTATAATTACTTGTAATTAGGCTTCAGAATTTTTGAAAATTGAGGAATTCTTTTCCAGAGGTTTAAGATCACTCCAAATCAGTGCCTTTGGAAAATAGGAAATAATTTTCTGTTCAATTTGAAATTGATTTAATTTATGCCTTTGACAGCTATTTTGCTTTGATATTTTTGTAGTGGAAATCAGAACTGCGGTGATTAGTGCTGTAATGTTTTCTGTGATATCATACACTAGTTTGTTCAAAACTTGGTCTCCTGCTTTTAGCAAGTTTCTGTAAAATCTGGATTATGAAAGATGCTGAATAATTATTTTTGAGCCCCATGTCTTAATAGTGCATGAGGCGTTTCGTAGATGTTGTCAGAGGTTTCTAAATTTTCCCAAAGGGAGAATTGAGGGCTGTTTTTTTCTAGAGTAACAGATTCTTTCCCCAAGATATCGGGAAATCTGTGTATACTTTTGTAATTTGTATTTTAAAAGAACCTTAAGATAAAGCATTCTTTATATATTAATTTCTAAGGTTAAATTTCGAAAGTTAAATATGACAAATAACTTTTTATTACCGTCTTATTCATTCTTAGGATATATCTAAAAAGAGGAGTACTTAATATTTTATATTAAAGTGCTCTGGATAAATTTTAGTGATTTCACGTCTACTGTCTGGTATTCCTGAACAACCCAATCGCTTTCAATTTTTAAAACACTTAAAGCTGGGAAGGAATTTTGTTCTCTAAAGAGAGTTTTCTTGAGAATCTCCATATCGTAAACTTGAATATTTTATTGTAAACTGAATCATTTTTGCATAATGTTTGAAAAATAACAAAGAATTTGAATCGGCTAAGCACAGTTCCATGAAACACAGTTCATGGAAACTACAAGAAGCTTATGTTGGGTGATAAAGGCTGCTTCTTTGTTTAATGAGTTATCTTACAGTGAGTTCCAACTTTAATCATCTGATAATTTACCTTTTGAAACTTTCTAAGAAATCTCCCACCAACATATGAGAACTCAACAGGCGGTATTTCTTCTTGTCATCTTTATGGCCTTTGGAGCATACATGCTTGTCTGTAAATCTGCATTTCCTTGGCCAGTTCATTTAATTGAAATGTTGAAGAAAACCGACCACTTTAAACATATTCATTGTTTTGTTTTGTTTTGTTTTTTAATATAAGGACAATATGGCACAAGTCATATACTTTTCATTGTAAAAATAAACTTGCCATAGCTGTAGAATTTTTTCTTGCTGTTCTTTTCTTCAAAGTAGGCATTTGTAATAGAACAAGTCACAGTTGTGATGGTAGCAGAAAGATTATTATTGTTGTTAAAACTGTTGTCTTGGGCTTCCGTGGTGGCGCGGTGGTTGAGAGTCTGCCTGCCGATGCAGGGGACACGGGTTCATGCCCCGGTCCGGGAAGATCCCACGTGCCGCGGAGCGGCTGGGCCTGTGAGCCATGGCCGCTGAGCCTGTGCTTCCGGAGCCTGTGCTCCGCAACGGGAGAGGCCACAGCAGTGAGAGGCCCACGTACCGAAAAAAAAAAAAATTGTTGTCTTTTTTCAAGGAATATGAGGTATAACATATTCTGATATTATGGCTTTAGTAGGAGGAATTCAGAATTGATAAGTCTTAATTGTGGGTATTTAAAAAACCCATATAAAGGGGACCAGCTCTACCTTCAAAATATATTCAGAGTCCCCCTTCTCCCTGCCATCTGTAGTGGGACCCCTGGGTCCGGCACTGTCATTTTCCAAGATTATTGCAGCGCTGTCTCATAGGTCTCCTGCTTTGTTGCTGACCTTCTGTGATCCATTCTCAACACTGAGGCCGTCTTGATCCTTTGAAAACGCACACAGGCTGTGCCACTCCTCTGCTCAGCACATCGTGTTGGTTCCCATTTTCACGCTGAGTCAAAGCTGAAGTCCTCCCAGTGCTCTCCACGGCCCTCCGTCATCTGGGTCCCCACTGCCTCTCTGGCCATGTCTTCCCTCAGCCCACCTCACTCTGCTCCAGCCACGCCGGCTTGGCTTCCATCTTGGATGTGCAGAGCGGGCTGTCTCCTTAGGTTTTCTGCTGTTGACACTCCCAGGAACGTCCTTCCTCTGTGTAACTGCTGGGCTGACACCCTCACCTCCTCAGTGCTCTCTGCCCTGACCCTGGCCGCCTTGCTTAGTACCTCAGCCTGCCCTCTTCTTAGGGCTCCTATTTCCCTGCTCCTGTTCTGCTCCCCCATAGCACCAATCACATTTTAACTTACTATATAAGTTATTTGTTTGCACTCTTTGTTTGTTATGTTTTATCATCTAGTTCCTCTTAGGGCAAGAATGTTTGTTCTTTGGTTTCCAAAAGCATCTTGAAAAGTGTGTGGTACCTAATAGGCACTTCATAAGTAAAAATCCATTTTAAATATTTTAGTCAAGCGGGTCACATAGATATGGGTGCAGTGTAAGTGAACGAGCCAGCCTTCTAATCACTGTGTGACTCTCTTGAGCTTCCTTTGCATCTTGAAATTTCGGCATTTTTTAGAATTCTAACTTTGGTTCCTCTTCCACCTTTATGTCACTGAACTTTCTGGGCAATATGGGTACAGAACTCTCCCTTAATATCCTTTGGTCTCCTCCAAATTAATAGTAAACCAAAACGAGTATCAGATTCTCTCAAATCTTTGTCTTCTGTGATTCCCAGTTTATACCAATGTGTGATCTACTCACTCAAGGTGGAAACTTTGTGAACCCCTGGGACTGCCGGTGCTCTGGTCACCCCCAGTACGAGGTCCTGTCTGCCTGTGTTCTCTGTGAACCCTTCATCATGTCCATGACCTTCCCTTTCCCCAAGCTCAGGTCTTGACTGTCCTTTCCTGGCCTATTCCAGTTGCTTCCTGTCTTTTCCTTCGTTCTCTCCGTGATCCAGTCTGTTCACTGCATTATTGCAAGATGTAAACCCATAACTGATTCTGTCTCCTTTTTATATAAAAATCTGTGATGCTCTTCATTACTTGTAAAGTTAAAAAAGTTAACATGGAGTTGTCTGGACACCATCTAGTACCAACCCTTGACTGAAAAGAATGTAAACCATTGTTTCTACAGCTGTTGTCATGTTGTTACAGATATTTAGTGAAAGAAGGGCTCCAAGAAAAAATAAGTTTGGAAGACGATGGGTTAAACAAAGTTACAAGTTTTTTATCTTAGACATTTTAATGTTCTGACTTGCAATGTCAGTTGTTAAGAAAGTGATGATTTTTTACACATTCTGTATCATGTAGAGTATGTAATGTGCAAAATATTTTATTTAACAAATAATTATGGAGTGTGAGGTGCTAGTACTATTGGAGATGCTGAGGATTCAAGAGTGAACAAGAAGGGCAAAAGCATTGGCTCTTACGGAATTTACAATCTACTGGGACATATAGGCAGCAAAAAGAGAAAATGCGATAAGGTAGTGCATGGAATGGTGCTGTGTGCTAAGGAGGGGAGAATGTAGTACAGGGAAGGGAGATAGGAGGTGCTGGGGGGGACTGGCTGGGGAAGGAGCAGAGGGTTATGAAGAAAGCATTTGTTGGAACGCTGACATCTGAGTAAGGAGATTCATTGTATTATTCAGGAATCGTTTTAGAAGTCAGGTAGAAAGAGTGTGTTATGTGTGCTTTTTTTTTACCTTAGGAAAGATTGTGGCATTATATGAGGTATTAAACAGAAAGATAATTCAAGCCACTATTAAAGGAATATCTATATGTCTCTTTGTAAATTAGTGCTAATGGTCAGTATAACTCAAACTGTTTCAGATTTGGAATGTAACTTGCACTCATTTATTACAAAGTCAATACTCAGCTTAAAAATTAAAAAGATTAGTAATTATAAGGTTTTCAAAGAAAAGTACTAATGTTACGCCCCACCTAACATCATACGGTTTCAAAAATGCCATGAAAATGATTTTTTTACTTTATATTTATAGTGCATAGATAGCTTATTCTTCTTACTACTGTTAATTAATACTTTTATAGTAATTATAGAATACTTTAAATATACATTGTTCTTCTAAATTTAAAGATCAGGCTTTTAAGCAAATTAATTTAGAAAGATAATAGAACTGACCTGCTCTTTCATAAATTCTTTAATAAATTTTTCTTAAAATATAAAAAATAATCTTTTAAAAAACATTTGTTTCTCTGTGAGCTGCAACATTTCATATGGGTTCTGATCCTCTTTACCCTTCAGGTTAGTCACGGTTATGCCCCTTAGGCCATTGTCTTCCATAAAGGGGTGACTGCCCTTGAAAACAGGCCCATTAGAAGCTTTCTTCTCAGTTATACATTACAGAGCAGAATTTAATGCTAGCTAGTCAAAAGAAAATACAATAAATAAATGGCAAATATAGGTACATCATCAGATATGACGTGCAGAGTTCAGAATATCTTTCTGTCTCTGTTGTATGTATGGGTGACTAATAAATGTAAATGGAAACATTTCAGCTCAGAGGCTTTGATAATGAAGTGGGAGGCAGACCAAAATGTGGCACAGTAAAAATAAGGAAAAGTTGGAGGGGTTGGTGAAGTAGATGGTCAGAGTCATTATCTTGGACAGGCTTCTAGATCGTCCAATGGATAGAAGTAAAAATTTCCCATCATCTTCCAGCAATATGGAAACATCTGTTACTTCTCTTGTAAAATGTTTGTAATTTAATCACCATCTGCCTTTACTCCCAACCACCAAATTCACTTAGATGTCAAAGCTACCTATTTGGCATTCTTGGCAATGTAGATTAATAAGTATGGTATTTTTAAACAGCTTTATTGGGATATAATTTACATAACGTAACATTAGCCTGGTTAGAGTTTTAAGAATTTACTGCTTTTAGTATACTTACAGATTGTGAAGTCATCATTATAACCTAATTTTAGAACATTTTCATCACCCCCAAAAGAAACCGAATTACAAAATATAATTTGTGTTATCAACCTTATTAGTATATGGAAATCAGAATTTACCTTAAAAAATTAGTTCCTCTACTACAATAAGTGTTTATTGTATTTTTTTTTTTTTGCGGTACGCGGGCCTCTCACTGTTGTGGCCTCTCCCGTTGTGGAGCACAGGCTCCGGACGCTCAGGCTCAGTGGCCATGGCTCATGGGTCCAGCCGCTCTGCGGCATGTGGGATCTTCCCGGACTGGGGCACGAACCCGTGTCCCCTGCATCGGCAGGTGGACTCTCAACCACTGCGCCACCAGGGAAGCCCTATTGTATATTTATGGTAACTAAAAAATTTTTAGATCCAGATCCTAAGCTGAAATCATTTGTATGTTCTCAAATTTTAAAATATTTAAGAAATATTTAAGTTTTAGTAATTTAAGATGCATTCTTGTCTTGTTTCATCACATCTCTTTTGGAATACAGAGGAACACTATATAGAATGAAATGTAGTGTAAATAAATATAAAGAAACTACTGTTGGATCAGAGTTATGTAATCTATTTGTTTTATCTTTTGTTATATTGTTTTCTCCATGAATTTTAGTTTGTTTATTCATCTTTTAAGCTAAGCATTCTAATATTTATATATATAATATTTTTCATTGACATTAATCTTCAATGTTGACTTCAGGGTTGGAACATTTTTCCAAATAATAAAATTCTAATTTCAGTAGTCCATGTACTTTTTTCTTTATTCATTTAAATTAAGATCTAATGTATGTTTAGTAAACATTTGCTGAGTTTGTGTACAATTTTGTGAAGATTGATAAACTTTAATATAGTCATGTGACCACCCTCACAATCAGGATGTAGGGCACTTCCTGGCAATTGTCCCATACTCCTTGTAGTCATTCTCACCTCAACACCAGCCTCCGAAGACCACTGATCCCTTGTCTGCCCCTCTAGTTTTGCCTTGTCCAGAGTCTCACATAATGGAACATACCTTTGGAGCCTGGCTTCTTTCACTCAGTGTCATGCAGTGATGTTCAGCTGCGGGTGATTTTGCTCCATAGCGGACATTTGGCAAAGTCTGGAGACATTTTTGGTCGACATGATTGGGCGGGCGAAAGGGAGTCGTGGTGGAAATTCTACTGGCATCTGGTGGGTAGAGTTGAGGGATGCTGCATTGGACAACTCCCACAGTACAGACGTATCTGGCCCCAAATGTTGATAGTGGTGAGGTTGAGAAACCCTGTTGTAACACATTTGAAATTCATTCATGCTGTCATGTGTAGCAGTAGTTCATTACTTTTTATTTCTGTGTTGTATGCCATGGTGTGGATGTACCATAGTTTGTACATTCCCAAGTTGAGGGATATTTGGATTGTTTACAGTTTTTGGAGATTATGAAAAAAACCTCATCCTTGTAAATACGTAGGAATGGGGTTGTGAAGTCCTATGGTATGTATTTAATTTTATGAGAAACTGCTAAACTGTTTTCCATAATGGCTTTGCCATATTGTGTTACCACTAGATTGTGTGAAAGTTCCAGTTGCTTTGATTCTTATGAGCACTCTGTATTGTCAGACCTTTTAGCCAATCTACTGGGTCTGCAGTAGTATCTCACTGTGGTTTTAATTTGCATTTCCTTCATGACTAATTATGGTGAGCATCTTTTCATGTGCTTGTGTTGAATTTTTTGCCCAATTTTTTGAATTGGGTTGTTTACTTTCTTATTATTGAATTTTGAGACTTCTTTATATATTCCGGATGTAAGTCAGTTATCAAATGTGTATTTTGCAAATATTTTCTCCCAGCCTGTAGCTTGTGTTTTTATTCTCTAACCAGTTTCATTTGAAGAGCATAAATTCTTAATTTTGATGAAGTCCAATTTATCAATTTTGTAGGTTTAGCTTGTTATTTTCTACCTAAAGACTCATTGCTAAACTCATGGTCACACAGAAGTTCTATTTTTTTTAAATAGAAAAATTTTATAGAATTTTTAGGTTTTACATTAAGATCTGTGATACATTTTGTGTTAATTTCTTTTAATATTGTATGAAGTGTGGATTGGAGAGTTCTTTTTTTACATATGGGTATTCAGTTATTTTTTGCATTGAGCCTATAGAACAGTTTAGAGAGAATTGACACCTTAACAATATTGAATCTTCCAACCTATGAATGCAGTGTATCTTTCCATTTATTTAGGCCTTTCATTTCTTTCATCAGGGGTTTGTGATTTTCAGCATACGGATCTCACACATACTTTGTTAGATTTATATTAAAATATTTCATTTTTTTCATGGTCCTTATTGTAAATGATACTGAAATATTTTACATTTCCACTAGTTAATTGCTGTTATATAGAAATATGTGTCAGGTGACCTGTGTCCTATGGTGTATCAGTTCTGGTGGTCTTTTGTAAACTGTACTGTACCAACATTTGGTAGTATATTGTTATTATTTTAAGCTTGCAAAGAGTCATTGAGTTGCCATTTCATCCCCTCGCATTGTGGATGCAGTCACTGAAAGTCAGACAAGGTAAGTGACTGCTTATGGTTTTGACTAGTTAATGGCAATATGAAGCAGCAGTCCAAATCGCTTGACTCTGCTACTAATGCTTTATAAACTCAACAGTTTGTGTGTTGGGGGTTGTGGTGTGATGTTTTACAAATTTCTAAGCAGGTTTGCCATTCGGTCAAATCGCGTGAGTAGTCAGTTATGGTATGATTTGACAGAATTGAAAGCTTCCTCTTCAGGATTTCCTTTCCACTCACTGGCTTGCCTCAGGAGCTGAAGTTGCTCATGTCAAAAGGAAAATATCTTACAAAGGAAGCATAGATCATTATGTTGTTCTGACCTGAATATTCTTTAGTTTTTCAGAGATGTGGTATTTGTAGGTTGTGATGGCAGATAACAGCTGGGGGCTTGAGAGATAGGGCAGGACAGGTTCAGGCATAAGTGGGCCCAGGTGGGATGCTGCCATGGTGGGAACTTCATCCACATGTCACCGTGAGGACACTGGGCACCAAGCTGTGAGAGCAGTATAAGTGAAATGTAGAAATAGGCACCAAAAGGATGTTTTGCCAAAACACTGAACCTGGCTTCATGATATTTTTGCCTAGTTTACTTCTGATAAACAAGCTATTTGATTGTGTAACAGTTGTAATATATCTTGGATCAATATTTGTCAATAGAAATACTGATTAATTATGCTAAAATGAAAAAAAAAAAACTGTTCCCCTGTGTTTAATGGCATAGATAGTTTTCTTTTGTTAATTATTTGCCTGGCTTCTTTTAGGGAAATTTAGATACCCACAAACCTTAATAAAGGACCAGTACATGAATAATTTTTTTTACAGAGACATGTATAAAATGAACAAGGTTAGAAAATGTAATTAACTCCATGATATCTTGAGATCTTAAGGAAAATAGTATTAAAACAGTCGACACTACTCACCTCATTAGAAATAAAAAAGAGTTTAGGAGATGTTATCCAGCATGAACAGTTTTATTTAGTGTTCATGATTTTTGCCAAGAAATTTAAAGCATGACTTATTAGCCATTAGAATATTTGATTATGTATTATAATTTTGAAAATCAGAAGGGATGGTAGGGAAAGTGAGACTTGAAGTATTTGTAATTTTTTTTTTTTTGACAGTTGAAGAAACAGGACATAAGATAAATTCACAGTAGTATTTGTAGGACAAAATGTCTTCCCAAATTTGGACATTTTTCCTTTTTTTTAAAATTTTTAATTTTTTTTTTATTTTTTGTGGTATGCGGGCCTCTCACTGTTGTGGCCTCACCCGTTGCGGAGCACAGGCTCCGGACGCGCAGGCTCAGCGGCCATGGCTCACGGGCCCAGCCGCTCCGCGGCATGTGGGATCTTCCCAGACCGGGGCACGAACCCGTGTCCCCTGCATTGGCAGGTGGACTCTAAACCACTGCGCCACCAGGGAAGCCCCCCATTTTTTTTAGCTAGCATTTCATTAATGTTTTGCTCTACTGTCAAGTGATTGGTGTAGGGCAAATTGGTAGTCATTTATTTACTTTGATCACCTAATCACATTTTGATCTGTTTCTTATTTTTATTTAGAGTCAAACTCTTGGTTTTCAGTTCGAGCTGTTTTATTATATGTTGAAGAGAAATCTCATAATTAAATATTATATTTATACTTGTTCAAGTTTATATGCTTCCCCAAACAATTCCCAAAACAATTTTTAAAAACAATATTAACACCTCTCTCTACAGTTGCTATTTCAGGATCAGAAGCTGAACTTCTAATTTAATTTAAAAAAATTTTTTTTTTAAAATTTATTTTAATTTCACTGGTGATATGTTTAACATTTAGTCTTTTTATAAGTGATATTCTTTATCCTATTATATACCTTTATTTTTACAGGTAATTATTTTAATGCTACCTTTTATTTTCATAGCACCTCAACAGTTTTTGATCACTTTAGCTAAAAATAGTTTGCCAGGTATGTTAGTCTTTTCAAATAACCAGCTTTTGATTTTATTGATTTTTCTCTCTTTGTTCATTTCAGATTTCATTGATTTCCACCCTTGTCTTTATATTTCTTTCCTTCTACTCACTTTAGGTTTAATTTGCTGTTCTTTTTCTAGTTTCTTAGGATGGAAGTCTGGATTGATTTTAGACCTTTTTTTTTTTTCTTTCTTTTTTTTTTTTTAATAAGCATTTAGTGTTACAGAATTCCTTCTAAGCCTTGCTTTAGTGGTATCCCAGAAATTTTTTCTTGCTGTTTTATGTGTTGTAATTTTTGATTGAATGTTTGACATTACCTGTAGACTGAAGTAAATACTGCTAGAAATGGGCACATCTCTTCTTCAGTCAGAATGTTAGTAAGGGGTCTCCATTTGGCCTGGCCAGGAGCTGAACTGTGTTGGGTTTTTACTGTTGGTATTGTTACCTGTTACCTTTGTGTACTAGAGTGTTCACATTCATCTTGGTGCTGGGCTGCTGATGCCTTTTGCTTAGAGTGGGAGCTGGTACTCTAGAGGTTTTCCTCAGTGTTCTTGGTCCACCCTCAGCTTTTTGGAGGCCCCATATGTCTGTGTCTCAGAGAGCGCCTCCCTCCGAGTTCCCACCCTTCCCCCAGTGTCAGATGGCTGTTAGTGTTGCTGTGCTAGGCTCATAGGTGAAGTTGGGCGGCTCTTCATTGCATGGAGCCTGTTTTAGTCTCAGGAAGGCCTCAAGTGCCTGACCCTCATGGTGGGGCTTCCCTCTTGTTCCTGCCCTTTCTCCTCTTGGCAGTAAGACTTGGTTTTGTGTCTTTGTGGGTCTTGGGCAGTAGTTTCTGCCCCTCCCCCTGCAGTAGCTACAGCTCATTTAAGTTCCTCAGTACAAGATCATTTCCTGTACTTCATCCGAGGTAGCAGTTGTTTCTTGCACACTTACCTGGTAGTAGTGGGTCTTTTCCTGTGTTCTGGATATAAGAGGTTTTCTATCTCTACCCCAGAGGTGGTGGGTGTGGCCTCTACTCCCCTGCAGAAGCAGTGCGTCTTTGTTTTTGTTCTGGGGAGACAGCATTTGCTGTCCTTGCCTAGCTGCTTGAGGCCTTTGCTTCATGGGAGACAAATGTCTAGGGAAGCACTTGGGGCTCTGTGTTTGTTCCCTGGCAGCTGCTGGTCATCCCTTGCATGCCTGTACCACCCAGGTGCATCCTTTTCAGTCTCCTGACTTGCCCCCAGTCTTCCTCATGAGCACCAGTGGAGGTCTGGGAAGACAGCTTGGATTTACTGCCATGTACTCTTGTGTCTGGGCCTGCAGCTATTCCAGAGTGATACAGTGGCTCACTTTTGGCCTTTAACAGTTCATTAAAATTTGGGCTGATTTCTATCTGCTTGTATAGCCACTTGTGGCTGCCCCTTCTGTGTCCAAGGTGAAATGTGCATGCATTCCCTCTTCATTTAGAGGGCCGTGTCCTTGTTTGGACTTTAGATCACACAGTTGTCTTCTGATGTCATCTCTTTGATGGGCTCAGGGAAAGTTTGTAGATTATCTGACCTTTTCTAATTGTTAGCATGAGAGCAGTGTAGTTTTCTACACCTGAACATACATACATAATACTGTTTCATTTTCATTTTTTTGTTCAAAATATTATTCAGCTTCCCTTGCAATTTCTTCTCCTAGATTATTTAGAAGCATGTTTAATTCCCAAGTATTTATGGATACCTTAATTCCCTTGTGAGACCATCCTCTGTACGACTTTTAAATTTTTGGAGATTTGTTTTATGGCCCATATGATTTATTTTGGTAAATGTTCAATATGTACTTGAACAGAATGTGATTTTGCTGTCGCTGAGTGGAGGATCCTGTAGTTAAAAATTGGGTCAAGTTGGTTGATAGTTGTCTTCTCCAATCTAGCTTGTTCTCTCACTGAGAGAAAAGTGTTAAAGTCTCCAGCTATCATTGTGGATTTAGATCCACATTTCCAACATCTGTAATTTCTTTTCTGCCAGAAGAACTTTCTTTAACTTTTTTATAGTGTATGTCTGATGGTGATTAATTTTCACAGCTTTTGTTTGTCTGAAAATCATTATTTTATCTTCATTTTCGAAGGAAAATTTTGTTAGATATAGAATTCTAGGCTGCGAGTTTGTTTTCTTTAAATATGTCCTATCATTATCTTCTGTTCTCTATTATTTCTGATGAGAAATCTTTTTGTTCCTCTAGATAAACCACTCTTTTTTCAATTTTAAGGTTTTCTCTTTTTAATGGCTTTTTAGCAATTATATTTTGATGTGCCTTGGTGTGCTTTCTTTTGTGTTTATTCTGCTTGGGGTTAGTTACATTTCTTTGATCTGTAGATGAAATGTTGTTTTGAAATTTGGACGATTTCGGGTCATTATTTTTTCAATATTTTTTCATTTTTCTCCTTTACCTACCCTACCTACCTCCAACCCTTCTCTCCTGGAATTTCAGTATACATATGTTAACCTGTTTGATATACTCAGATTATGAGTCTCTGGCTCATTTCCTTCTTTTTTTTTTAAAATTAAATCTTCCATTCCCTTCATTTAAAAAAAGGTTTTCCTTTATGTTCACTTGCATAATTATAGCAGCTGTTTTAGAGAATGTGCTTGATAATTCCATCATTGTGTAATCTTTAGGTTTGTCTCTATTGACTTATTTGTTATCTTTGTTTGCAGGTTAGCTTTTGTTGCTTCTTTGTCTAGTAAGTTTTGACTGGATGTTGTAAATTTGGGGTTGTTTTGTGATTCATTTTGTAATATTCCTTTAAAGAATGTTGGATTTATTTCTGGCAATCATCTAAGTCACTTGAGAATCATCTTGGTCCTCCAGAGGTTAGTTTTTAAGTCTCTCAGGGGGAGTCTAACCCAACGGTAAAGTATTCCCTTTTGTGTCACTCCCAAATGCTTCCGTTGTTTGAAGAAGACGCATCACTGGCTGGCCAGAAGTTCCATACTTACTGTGATTGCTGGGAATAGTTTAGAGTAATAGTGCCCTTTCTTGCCTTTTTTCCTAGTCTCAAGGAACTTCACCTTATCCATGCTTGGCTTAGTGTTCAGCCAGGGATCCATGGGGACGTCTGTTAGGAGTTTTGGAGCTGTTTCTTTGGGCAGCTCCCTTTTCTGTGCTCTCTGAACATCAAATTCCAGTTGATTCATCTGTCTCTTGTAGTAAGTGAGACCCTGTGTTTTATTTGAGTCCCTGCACTATGGTCTTAAAGTTGCTTCTTGGCGTAAATCCAAAGGTGTTACAAGTCTCACTTCCTTTGTTTCTCTTCTCTGGGCTCATAATTCTACTCTGCCCATTGTCCAGTTTCTGAAAATAGTTGTTTGCTATATTTTGTCCGATTTTTTTAGTTGTTTACGGTGGGCTGTGGGTTACTCCATTGTGGCTGGAAGCTTAACTGTTTACTTTGCAATTTTTGAATCTGTTTTAGTCTGAATTTTTATTTGATAACCAAAAGCAAGTATTTTAAGATTGAGTTACACACTGCTTCTGTATAATGCCATCTTACGTGTTGTGAGTTGATGACATTAATGAAACCA
Source organism: Pseudorca crassidens (assembly GCF_039906515.1). NCBI lineage: Eukaryota > Metazoa > Chordata > Mammalia > Artiodactyla > Delphinidae > Pseudorca > Pseudorca crassidens. Next base: position 4,697,168 of record NC_090307.1, on the reverse strand, counting down.
TTATTGGTATTTTAATTTTACAGAAGATGAAACTGAGATAGTTAAGGAAAGCATAGGAGTTTGCTTTCTGGTCTACAGTGAATATAAGCAGATGTAATTTCCTTTTGAGTTTCTTTTTTACTCTTTTTCACAGAAGTTACAGAAGTCTGGGCCAAAGTAATTTGCCATGTTGAGCTATTGTTGATTCTCTTTGTTTGCCATATTTATCAGATTGTTTATATGTATATGGATTGCTCTGGGATGGGAGATACGTAAGATTAGAAAAATTTTCAGATATTAATATATGTTGCAGCAATTAGCTTTTCTGCCTAACCTCTAGGCCCCTTTTGCTGGTGGCAATCTCTCGTGAATTCTTGGTGGATGAATGTCCTGTTTCCTTCTTTTGGTAGTCAGGATACAAACATGTGAACTATTGGGGCAAGTGCTAAAAATATAGAAGTGGTGCCTTGGCTAAAGTGTACCTGCTAAAACTCAATTTTTATACTTTTTTGCCTCTTCATTCTTCCAAGCATCTTTGTTCTAGCTCATTTTTCAAACCCCATGTACTCCTCTGTTTGACTTTTTTTTTTGATAGCCCTTGATGTCTTTCTTTTTTTGCTTACCGTATCCTAATTTGTTTGCCAAGGTTTAACCTTAGAATCCCAAGTGGTAGAAGGAATGTCTGACTTGGAGCTAGGATCCATATTTATTTAGTCATATATACATACTAGGTTTCTCCTAGCCTTCATAAAAACATACTAATTTTTTTCCTTTCTTCCCCATGATTTTGTGCTAATAAGCGTGTTCATCTTTTCTCAACTGCCAGTTGGCTTCCAAATTTGTGAAATAGGGATGATAATTTTTAATATCTAGTTTGCAAACGTGTGAGATAATCTGTGTGTGTGTGTAAATAATACGTAAATGCAGTGTAGTAGTATTTTCGTGTGTATGGGACAGTTGTCTTCCAGTTTGAATTTCTGCATTTTTGTTTTCAGTTATGTTGTTTGGTGTTAAATAGTAGCTGTCTGCTAGCTCACTACTTCCTTGTTTCCTTGTAGAATAGAGTGCTTTGGGGGACGAATGAAATGTCTTAAAGTTTCAGTCACTATGAGGACTCTTGTTCAGAAATAATTGCTGTGATTTTTTTGTGGGACATATCTACAAGAGCAAGAATATGGGGGGATGCATACTGGGCTGTTAGACGCAGGCTGTTAGAGTGGTGAGAAGAAAACAGGGGCCCCGGGAGAACACATGTATCACAGAAAGCCAGTTTTACTTGCTTTTTACTTTGGTAAGTCTTTTAATTAATCCCCTCGTTTAAACAATTATTTTTTCCTATTCCTCTAAAGACTATGATCATATAAATTCAAACAATGAACAGATGCTTAATTTAGAACATGAAAGATCCTGTCCTCCAGAGGAAACCACTTTAACCTAGCCAGTTTTCCTTCTTGACGGTGGTGTCCTGCGTGTTACAGCTGATGTGGAAAATGTTCCTTAGGAAAAGAATGGAACTAAGTGGATGCAAATCTCTTTTATTTTGAACAGTTACTGTATTATTGCTTTGCTTATAGCTGTGAAACCACTGATCTTAAAAGGCCTGCATGGAACTTTTCTTGGCAATGTTGTTTCCAAGGAGAAAGCAAACAAGTAAATAGAAGGGAAACGTGTGTATGTGGTGTTTGCATGGATGCCTTTAATTTTATCAAAACTGGTAGGGGTGCGTGAGAGGTTTGTGATGTGGTAATAATGTGGAAAAAGGTACACCCTGAGCACTCTTGTGTCCTGATAAGGACGGCCCCTGAACTCTTACATGGTCTTAAGGTAGTTTGGAGGTAGGGCGAGATACTACAAGCATTCTTCACAGGCTCTCTTTGTGAATTTTCCTTTATCGACATTCTTTTCTAATTTCATCATATTGAGGCTATATAACACATAAAAAACAAATAAAGGCACAGTTTACAAATTATATTGAGTAGAATAATAACCTACAAAAGTTTATTAAAGCACGCTATAAAGTGCGCTGAACTGATCTGCTGCTGAGGAGACACTGCGCTGTTGATGGCTGCTGCTTCGGAGAGTTTTGTCCTCGGAGGAAGCTAAGGAGGAGCACCTTGCACTAGGGCACTTATTCTAAGAATAACTTCAAAAATTTATTTGGACCTCTGTCCAAATTCATAAGCTGACATGGAAGTTAGCATTTCCCTCGTCAACTTCTTGGACCCTTCTCCAGTCTCATTAGCTTCTTGTTTGCTGTTAGGTGGGCAATGTTGTGTATCCTTTTCTGCTTCTGTGAGGAGACCGTGTATCCTTTGGCACATACACGAGTATGGGTCCCCATAGTTTTCGCAGGAAAATAGAATACAAATTAGCTTTGAATGTGGAGTTTGATATCCCCCCAAAACTTCATTATTTCTAACTAAAATCTGAAAGAATTCTTTGTAGAGAAAGTGATTTGGTTGTACTTTTGGTCTTTGGTTTTTTAAGCATTGTCTCTAAGCTTAAATTATTTATGTATTAATGCTAAATTAAAATGGCTGTTAGTTGTTTAGAATATAAACTGCTGTGATCGCTTTCATATTTGTGATCATAGTGATGTCATCTAATACATGGCTCTGTCATATATTCATGCCATAGAATTATTTTATATATACCATGGTTAGTGGCTAACATTTAAGCAGAAAACACATCTTGAGAAAAAAGCTACTTAAATATTAAACGATGAATTAAAACTTAAATTATGTAAAACTAAGAAACTACATTACGAAGACCAGCAAGTAATACACTATAATATCTTCAGGAAAGATGCTAACATTTTAACATTTGTTTTCTGTTAGAATTGCAGTTTGCAGTGTATGCTATTTTGGAACATTTATTTTGAAGAACTCAGCATGTCTGAATTAAGGCATAAATCAATGGTCTAAGATTTTTAATGGTTATAGAATTTATCATAGATTAAAATCCTTGATAGTTCAAGCAGCTACAGAGGAAAAAAAATTCAATTGTTTTTTAGTGCCAACATCATATCAGCATATTTGATTACATTTCTTCGTTCCAGTGTTCAGGTCAATAGTGCAGAAATGCATTCAATTGACAGAGTCCTAAAGCAGTCTGTGATTTTGTTTGATAAGATTTTTTTCTTATGTTTATGCATAATGGATGCAGGACCACAACAATGACAGCTACTAAGGTTTTGAACTTCAGGAACTTCCTGTGAATGGACATCAGATAAAACTAAGGAATTTTAAACTTAAAATATGAGCCATTTAAAAATTTCATGTTGTGATTCAGCAAAAGCAGACCTTGAAGTGTATATTCCATTTTAAATAAGCTGAACGTATTAACATCTAGATTTATAATCAGCACAGCTAAATTACTCATTTGTCTCTCCCGTTGTTGTTCATGATACTTACCCTTACCCTTGCATGCGTGATGTTTGCATGTTTTGGATCGAGCAGATCCTCATGTTGGAAAGGAGTTCTCTGTATGGTGAGGTAAGTAAGCCTCGCCAGGTCCATCCTTCTGTCTGCTCCTCGTGCCTGAAACACTGTGTCTCAGATGTCTCAGCACGCAGAGAGCAAGAAGGCTCTTTGAAATTTTGCCTCAAGACTGTACACTTGTGGTACAGAAAGAAAGATATAAATTGATCATTATAAATAGCAAGGCAAGATTTTTCCCGAAACATGCCCCAGGTTTCATGAGGCCATCGAGGGTGAGGCCTGATTGGTGGTGGGGAGTGGAAGTTGGGGAGGAGTATGCTCGCTTTTCTTTTAATGCTCCCCTCACTGCTTCCCTCAGACAAACATGCAACCCAGTAATAAACCCAAAAAGCATTTACAGAGGTTTGCCATAACCGTAGTGTAGAAAGCTTCTGGGTAAAGTTTGGATGTATTCTCGTGCACCTTTTATACAGAGATGCTCCCTAATAAGCACTCCTGTGTCCTTCCACCCCGCCCTTCATTCCGTCCTTTTACCTCACCTCACCCAGGGTTTTTCTGAATCATTTATTAATCTAATCAGTTTTTAATGTTCTGGCACGGGCCATGTTTAAAATACATTTGGGCCCAATTTCGCCTGAAACTGAACAGATGTTTTCCTCTGTATCGCATCACAAAGATAAAATCTGATGTATGGACACACACTTGAATGAAAGTGAACAAAAAAAGAAGCCTTTAAGAGATGTTGCCTGTCACGTGTGCCTTGGGTTGTGCGGGTTTCATTTTTATTCTCACCACTGTGAAACCTTTTGTCAATGATAAAAGTTAAATGTTTTAGTTAAAAAAGAAGTTGGGAAGGGTACGTAGGTCTATCACCCGGAGGATGGTTGTACATGAGAGCTCAGAGTAGTCTGTTTGGAGGAGATGATACCTGAATTGCATCTAAGGGGTTGAGACAGTTTTGGGTTTTCTTTTTTTTTTATCTTAACGTCTTTATTGGAGTATAATTGCTTTACAATGGTGTGTTAGTTTCTGCCTTATAACAAAGTGAATCAGCTATACATATACATACATCCCCATATCTCCTCCCTCCTGCGTCTCCCTCCCACCCTCCCTATCCCACCCCTCTAGGTGGTCACAAAGCACCGAGTTGATCACCCTGTGCTATGCGGTGTCATACAGAGTGAAGTAAGTCAGAAAGAGTTTTGGGATTTTTAAAATGTCTGAACGGAGGTGAGCAGTTTCACTCGGTGGTGAAAAAGTGGACGAAAAACCAGTTCTGTGCCATTTTAGGGGGCTCATAAGTATGAAGTGAGGTGCTGTAGTAAAGGCTTTATGAGGGAATACTTACTGCCTGGCACACTGGTTTTGGTCCTTAATTTGCTAGATTTGGACAAACCTAAGCAGGCATTTTTTAATTGTTAGGTAGGTTTATGTGGAATAGTTTTCCTGTTTTACGTGGGATTTTTTTACAGTTAAAATATTAAAAGGTATATTATATCACATTTTAAATAGATCCAGTAGTACAACACAATTTTTCTAACATCTTAGTATATTTATTTAATTGAAAGACTAGAGGTAATTTGTGAGAGTTGGTTCTCTTGAGAGAAAATTATATGTATATGCTCCTCTTAGTAAATTAAAGTTGCCCCTAAAATGTGTTTGTATTATTTAAATTGTCGCTGCCACTGCCATTTACAATAATGTTAGCACTGTGTTCCCACAGCATAACTATTGTTATCATGCTTGAATTAAAAAAACACACAAAATATGGCAGTTTTCAGTTCATGTATACTTTACAGTTTATTTTCTAAGGACATTTGGAGGGTAAAATATGGTTTGTTGAATGGGAAATATTTTGTTTTACTTTGTGAGGTTTACTCATTTAATATGCCACTATTTTCTAAATCCGCAAATCATCTATGCAACGTAAATTTTTGAATAAATTATATAGCATACCTAAATTTAAAGCTTTTCCTTTTGCTTTCTTCGGAGAAATGTTCTGGATAAAAAACATCCAATTAGTTTACCATGAGCAGTTTCTGTGCTGCCACAGGTTTGGCATTTTCTTTAGGTCAGGGTTGTCTGTATCACTTTCTGAGATGGTAGAAAACTGCTGAAGCCATGCTTTTGGTAAGGGTGCACAGTGCCATCAGCACTTTTCACTTTCCTCCAGCAAGGGCAAATCGAGAAAATTTCATTATTTGGTTTTCTCTAGTCCTCTCCCCAATTCTGTCTCTTCTAAGCTTTATGTAACCCCCTTCTCCTAGATCTGAGCTGTAGTCCCTTTTCTTCAAGGTCGTTCTTTTCAGCTTTACCTTCTGTCTTCAAAATGGTGAGGTGTTTCTGAGATGACAGAGGACACTTAGTCTCGAAACCGTGTTAGTTTACAATGGTAAGACAATCATTTTAAGAAAGGAGAGAAACACAACTGAGACCACATCTAATTGTTGTCTGCTTTGGGTTTTAGCCCTTGTCATCTTAAAGGTAAAATTAGTTTTGATTCTGGAACCTATTCCTGTTTTTTTCCATTAAGTTAATCTATCAAAGATTAAAATATGTGTATTGGCATTCTAACGGTGCCAGGTATTTAGTATGTGCCATGGATTGAGTTGTGTCCCCCCAAAATTCATATTATCAAGTCCAAACCCCCAGTGTGACTGTATTTGGATACAGGGCCTATAAGGAGTTAATTAAGATTAAAGTTAGTCATAAGGGTGGGGCCCTGATAGGATAGGATTTGTGTCCTTTTAAGAAGAGACCCTCAAGCATTCTCCCCCTACCCCACCTCCCTTGCTCTTCTCTCTCATCCCCACCTGAGGACACAGTGACAGGTGGCCATCTACAAGCCAGCAAGAGAGTTCTCACCAGAATCTGACCGTGCTTGCACCCTGATCTTGGACTTGCCTCCCAAAAGTGAGAAAATAAACATCTGTTGTTTAAGTGTCCCCAGTCTGTGCTATTTTGTTATAGCAGCCCAAGCTGCCTAAAACAGCAGACAATTATCACAAGTGCTATTTGGCATTAAAACCGGCTTGAATGAGTGTTCCCTCCTTGAATCAGTTTGTTGACCAGCTCATCAAAAGGAAACAACTGTTTCCTTTGCAGTTGTCTCACTGCAAATAGTGAGACAACTTATTACAAAGATCAACCATCCTGTGATGTTTTAATTTTCCTGTGCATCCTGTTTTCCTGCTGCCTGTAAGGTAGCTCTGGTTTGAATTGTATGTATGGATATCATGTACAGACAAGTGCACAAGTCTTAAGTGTACAGATTGACAGATCTCATAAATGTACCCACATAACTAGCCCCTGAATCAAGAAACAAAGCAGTGCCAGAACTGCTCCCTTGCTCCTTCCAGCAGTCACTGAGGCCTCCCTGCCCCACCACCATGGAAGGTAGCTGTCACGGCTAGCTTTTCACCCAACTATTTTGATGAGGCTCTGTTTCTTCTATGTGGTGGTTTCTGATTTGAATCTGATCCTCAACCTGACCCTGATTTCTGCCTCTGTATTTTTTGTTAAAAAAATTTTTTTTTTAAAATTCTAGCTTCTTTTATATTGTTGGCCTTTGACCTATGAACAGTTTAGACCCCACTCGCCAATTTGTTTATTGCACTGTGGCAAGAGAAGACTATTTTACATATTTAGGGAATAGACTTCATAAGCCTCTATAGGTAAATAAAATGCCTGTCTCAGCTTTATTTTGTAAATGTTGAAATTCAAACTTCAAAGTAGAGTTTGTGGTTTAATTTGCTTATGTTTTAGCTTGGTATGCATATAGCGCTCTGTGGGGTGCCATTTCAGCTACCATTATTATAGTGAAAACATCTATAAAGAAGACATGCCTGTGAATACTCCTTTTTTTTTTTTTTTTTTTTTTTTGCGGTACGCGGGCCTCACACTGTTGTGGCTTCTCCCGTTGCCGAGCACAGGCTCCGGACGCGCAGGCTCAGTGGCCATGGCTCACGGGCCCAGCCGCTCCGCGGCACATGGGATCCTCCCGGACCCGGGCACTGCATCGGCAGGCGGACTCTCAAGCACTGCGCCACCAGGGAAGCCCTGAATACTCCATTTTTGAATGCTCTTCTACTGAGGTATTAGATCAGAGGTGGCATTACATTTTGGAGGGGCTGCTGATTAAAAGCAGTTTGCATATTATTACATTGCCTTTTCAGTTGACATCAACTTTCTGGTGTGATACTAGCTCAGTGTCAAGAAAGATTCTTAGCTCTGAGTTTAGATATGAAATGAGAAGGGTGCTTGTGTCTTATCTGTGCCTGGGTCAGTTTTCTTATTAAATACATCTCTGATATTTTCTGTCGAAGTTATCCCAAGTTTATAATTTATTAAGCAAGTACTTAATCTTTTTTTTTTTATTTTTTTTGCGGTACACGGGCCTCGCACTGCTGTGGCCTCTCCCGTTGTGGAGCACAGGCTCCAGACGCGCAGGCTCAGCAGCCATGGCTCACGGGCCCAGCCGCTCCGTGGCATGTGGGATCTTCCCGGACCGGGGCACAAACCCGTGTCCCCTGCATCGGCAGGCGGACTCTCAACCACCGCGCCACCAGGGACGCCCTACTTCATTTTTATACAACAGTTCAAGAGTGTTCAAATTCGTAGTGAGATAAAAAACATGTATTATTATCAATGTTTTAAGCTGATAAATATGTATTACAGTATATCAGTATTTTCTTTAAAGAAAAGTTGATTTTTTTAAAAATCTAAAGTGAGATACATTGACTTTTGATTTACATTGTTTCTAATGCATGTAAATGAGTTTTATATATTGGTTAAATGGTTTATCAATCAGAAGCAGAATGACATATATAGAGACTTATTTATACATAAATATATATTATATTTGCATATAAAGGTACACATACATACGTGCACACACACACATACCGGCACACATATAGACACATACATGGGTATGTTACAGGGGTTGGCCTTACCTGGTTGCCACAGGCATTGATTTTTACAGGCTATGGTAATGTTTTTAGTAATAAAATCATCAACGAGTTATGTTACCATGACCTGTCCTGCTGATAAATAATGTACTAACAAATATCCCCAAGCTGCCTCCAAACATACATTTATGTTGATTAGTTAATTGGTTACTCTCTTAGGTGCGGTGAGATACAAGGTAGATGTAGGTGCTAAGTGTCAATTTGCCCAGATTTTTTAGGTCCTTGAAATGATTTTGTTTTTATTGGAACTGTGTAGGGAGCTCTTTTATATAGCATGTTATAGATACGCTGTTAAACAGGATATATAATTCAGTACAATTATAATTGTGAAAGTGGAATGAAAAAAGTTCTCTTTTGTATTCCCTGAATATGGCTGTTACTCTGAGGGGTGCTGAGCATGACACAGACCTGGGTTCACGGCCAGAGGGACCCAAAGAAACTTGTTGAAGATAATGGTTTTTTTTCTTTTTTTAACTGACCATCTCTGAAGAGTTTGCAGGTTCATGAAATGGTAAGCCTTTTTTTCTTTTTTTTTTTTTCTTTCTTTTTTTTTTTTTTGCAGTGCGCGGGCCTCTCACTGTTGTGGCCTCTCCCATTGCAGAGCACAGGCTCCGGACGCGCAGGCTCAGCAGCCATGGCTCATGGGCCCAGCCGCTCCGCGGCATGTGGGATCTTCCCGGACCGGGGCACGAACCCATGTCCCCTGCATCGGCAGGCAGACCCTCAACCACTGCGCCACCAGGGAAGCCCCTTTTTTTCTTTTAAAAAATATATTACCCCGAGTTGTTTAATACTAAAGCAGCGTTGCCATCGCCATCATTTTACATAAATGACAATTCTTTGTGAAGCATAAGTTTGCATTTTCTTGCTTAAATTAAGGTGCTATGCTCTTTGCATTAAGAGCTTTAGTATAGGGGCTTCCCTGGTGGCGCAGTGGTTAAGAATCCTCCTGCCAATGCAGGGGACATGGGTTCGAGCCCTGGTTTGGGAAGATCCCACATGCCGCGGGGCAACCAAGTCCATGAGCCACAACTACTGAGCCTGCGTTCTAGAGCTCGCGAGCCACAGCTACTGAAGCCCATGCACCTAGAGCCCATGCTCCGTAACAGGAGAAGCCACTGCAGTGAGAAGCCCATGCACCGCAACAAAGAACCAAAGCAGCCAAAAATAAATAGATAAAATAAATTTATTTTAAAAAAAAAAGAGCTTTAGTATAATGTTTTGTTGCATTAGACCCAGAACGAAGAGTCTTGTTTTTTGAAAGTGGAGGAAAAGGGGTGGATGTTGACAAAGCACTATTGAATTGCAGGTATATTCATCCTATAATTTATTATGCCTTTGATCTTAATAGCAGACTTGGTGGAAATGTGTCTTTTTGATAACAGGACTTTTGCTTTTCTTAAAGGTTGTGTTTCTCCTTATCTCACGTAGACTCCAGTGCTATGATTAGAAGATTGACCCTTCCCTAGCTGCATTTTACTGTCATCTATCATTGCATTTAATGTCAAAAATACATTTTGACCAAGTTATGCCATGTTGAGTTAAGTTTCTCAGTCGGTTTATAGGGGATTGATAAATAATGGTATGTTTATGGTGTTTTGACTTGAGAAAGGCATTACTTTGTAATTTTGTAAACCCAGAGTCCAACTTGTCAGTAAGGTCCCCTGAGTTAGCTCAGGGAAGATGGGTAGATTTCTGCTCCCATCTGTTGGAAGTGGGTGAGTGGTGCGGTGTTGAGAGGGATCCTGAGGCTGCCCCTGATGTTGTGAGGAATGAAGACCATGAAGAATCAGTGGTGGCACATGAGCCACTTACTTGCCAACTCCGATTTAGTTGAATGGCATGCCCTTTGGAAATACAATGAAAAATGCTCAGTTGCCCAGATGTTCTTCATTCTATAATATTGATATAGTACTGCCTTATATCTATTATATGCCTTAAAACAACTTTGTTGATGGAGTATATAATTATCTTAGTTAAAATGTCTTCTACATATATTGCACATCTGTGGCCCTATGAATATATATTGGTAGATTAAAGACTCTATTTTTGATTCTAGGTTAAAATTTTTTTAAAATATATTTTGCCCCAAACCATATATTTTTATATGGTTTGTTTTATGGAAAAAAAACATGTCTTTTTTGTGTAGAAAAACTCAGAATTCATTTATGTTGGTGAAATCGTAATTTTTTGTCCTTATTTGTGATTAAATAATGTAGGGATATATTTAAAAGTTAATAGCTTATGTCTTATAAATAGAAAACAAATACTGGACATTTTTGACAATATGAAAATTAAAAGAAATAGGTTAAGTAAGGTCTTGATGTGAGATGTGAATTTTCTTTTGCAGGTGGGAACACACTCTATGCATGTAAAACACAAAACTATAGTACCTATTTATAGATCAAAAAGTGGTTTGTATTGTATCTCTAGGACTGTATTTGCATTGACTCATCTCTGGGCCAGGGTCCTTTGTCAGCTACTAAAGATCATTTTTTTGCTCTCCTTTTTCAACTGACGATTAGGCCTTATATAGAACTGAGCGTCTAAGCCCCCCCCCCCCCGCCCCGCCCCGCTGCTTGGGGTCCGTGGGCACGTGTCAGTCCATGCAGTGTGGCTAGTCATGGTTATGGGCGCTTTGGATTATGGTGTTAGGTGGTAATACCTTTTAAAATGAATTAGGTAAAAATGAAAATTCTACCACAAAAATTCTTGCATATCAGATTGTTATAGTATCATTTCTATAGGATTTATTTGTGAACTTTGAAAGGTTCATAACATCTTCATCTCTTGCTTCCTAGTTCAGTGTCTTTTCTACTATTCTATACTGTGTTGTCTTCCTCAAAGCTTTTAGTTTTGTTTTGGAAAAATCATAGAAATTGCCTTTATTATTTTCCTCGAGAAGAGGGTGTGTTCCTCGTTGTGTTGACATCTGTAATGTAGTCTTAACATCACCTGTAATTGACCACCCTGCCTGCAGTGCTGGTGGGTGAGACGATCGGTGTCCCCTGGATCTAGTCAAGGCAGAATTCTTTATGTGCGACTGTTTCTATGTTTACAGTCTTTCTCCCAACTATGCTGTGGATTCCACGAAGGCAGAGACAATGGTTGTTCTATTTACCTAACACACTTCAGAGTGAGTTATTAGTAAATAACTGTCTAACAAGTGGACTAAATTTTTAGTTACCGTAAAATACCTAAGTGTTTTAAGAGGTCAGGTGGCCATTGCTTTCTTGAGGAAGAATTCTAATCCCTTCAAAACTGTCTGATTTCCCTTTTTGTATTGGTCTGATGTCTTTATGCACTTATCAATCTCAGTGCTATTGTCTGTGAATCTGGCAATTTCCTTCTGCAGTTGCTGCTTTGTGGGGATGGACGGTGCCGTCTTTACCTGTTTGCATCTCCCGCACCTAGTGCAGTGCCCCTGCGTGTGAGGCATCCGTCAGTATCTGTTGATTGAATCCCTCGTTGCTTCAATGATGTAAATTGTAATAGCAAGTTAAATGAACGTTCCAAAACAGCATAAATTGATATTTATTGGAAAAACCTTTTTATTAAAACACATCTAAGTGTAGCTATAACTTTCATTTTTACTAGCACAATCTCTGTTCTTTCTAACTTTGAACAATTTGGTAAATTACTGTTGTGCATGGTGTTATCTGAACATGTCATGAGGATTTCATCATGGTGAAAGAAGTAACATAAAAAACAAATTAAAAAATCCCGAACTAAGTGCCATCCATCTATCCATATATTTTAAATAAAATTGTCATAAGCATGTTCAAAGATGGAGTTACTGTTTTTGGTAGTTTGGCACGAAAAATTAATTTAAGTTTATATGTTAACAAATGACTAATAAAAGGACATAATGATTTACCTAGGCTCTTAACATATAGTTATTATACTGACTGTAGGCCTATGTAGGCATTACATCATATCACACTTAGACATCTAGAGATTTATTTCATATTATTTTCTCGTAATCTCATAGGTAACTGACAGTCCTCAGAGTTTCCTTGTATCTGTTATGAAGCCTGTTTGTAACCGAATCCTGCCTTTTGCTTGTGGTAAACTGTGCTTTTAAGTGAACGAGAAGCATGTTGCTTCAGGTGTATTCCTAGGACTAGTGAAGAATCAAGAATTGTAGCCAATCAGCTTTCTGCCTGTTGACCTTTTTCTTTTGGGCCCTCTGATCAGTTTTGAAAGGGAGAGCTGGTTACAGCCCATTCTGGGGGAACCTGCCTGGTGTGATGGCAGGTTCAGATCAAGCCCAGAAGTGTCTTCTCATACTTGGCTCGTATGTTCTGCCAGCTTGCTGTATGGCTGCCACAACAGTAACCCTGAGCGTGGCTTGATTGGTGAGGATTTACATGTGTGCTAATCAGAGTGGAATAAATGATTGGCCGCTTGCTGCATTGCCATAAAGGGTGCCCAGATGTACACACCACATGAACATAATGTGCCCAGGCACGGCACATCAAAGTGTGTCAGCTGCATCACCTCAGCAGGCTTAGGGCCTGTCGCAGAGAATTTGCTGATAGTCGTCCCCTAAGATTTAGTGTCTTACTTGGTGAAAGTGAAAGACCTCAAAAGAATATCTTGGCAACAGAATTTTTGATCCTTTAGGAAAATAATAAAATGTGCTTGAACTTAACTGGAGATAATGAATAGATGACTTTAAGCGATGCATTTTCAAAAGATGATTTCTTATATTTTGAAATATTTTCCAGTAAAACAAATATAATATCAAGTAAATTCGCCTAATTGAATAAACTGAATTTTTAAAAATTGCATAAGCATCAGTCTTTTACGTTGAATTAAGCCACATTAAAACTACCCAAATGTATATCTGATGAAACATGTAGCATAGAATGATTTCATTTAATAAAAACAATTTTTCTAGAACTTAAACTTTACTATATAGAAAATGTCTATATATATTTAAAAATCCATAATATATCTCCTTTGTAAACGTACAGTTAATACTCAGAATCCCCTTGTGTTGCACTTATGCACAAAATCTGTAACATGTGATTACTTTGACAAGTAATTTTGTAGTTACATGTTCATTATATTGATAATGTATTAATGTACAATGATTAAATGGTTAAGCTGCCACATTAAAGTTATGAGCAGAAACATTTATCCAGCACCGCTAGGCAGGAACAAAGCCTGTCCGTTACCAGATGGCATTATTCAATCTGTGTGTTACTCTAAGATGTTAGCCTGATGGCATCGATTCTTAGCTTTGATACTGGGCTGCACTTGAGTGACCCAGTACAGTTCAGTGATAAGGTTGAGTTAATTACTGTGTCTGTGCCAGCCAGCTTCCACATGATTACTTCTGTGAAAGATTTTGATGCCTTTTGCTTTAATTAAGCAAAAGGGAATGAACAGATCTAATTGGGTTTTGAAATAATCCCATCACTATCAACAAGCATGATGTGTTTCCTCCAACTTTGTTAAAGGTACTTATAGAGGCAAAATTTTGTGGGGGGAATGAAGTTTTTCCATTATTGTCTGCACGAGGAAATGTTACTGTATAAACATTAATGCTGATTTTTGAACAGTTCAAACAGTGTGTTTTAAAAGAATTTGACCTAAAAGAGTCTGTTTGTAACTGCTGTTCAAAAAGATAATTATTTTTAGTTCACATAAATGTACTAAAGACATAACTTTCAATGCATTTTTGTGCTTTTATATTTGCAATATATTTTTAACCCAGTTTTCCATTAGGACAGGCACATTTTAACTTTTAAAAGTTTACCATAATATTTAAACTTCCATGGTTTTTGCACAGTATCTTTTATTTAATTGATTTCACTAATCCTGCAGAGTTTACACAAATAAATAGAAAAGTGAAAATGAAGAAATGCTGTAAACTTTTCCAGTGGTAATATGAGGCTTCTAATTTTCATTTTTTTCTCATGTAGGAGTATTGATTTTTGTTGTAGTATTTTCAATTTAAAATTCTAATTAATTCAGATTTCTCTTATTGTTTGAGTAGAAATGTGTAATTATACATTTTCTTCATGTGTTCCCCCCCCCCCCGCCCCCCACTGTGTGTAACTAAAATATGTGAATAACGTTGTTTGGGAAAATGTTACAGTGTTTTTACTGAATTTAGGTTTTTCCCCTCTACCCGTATTTGGGTACCATCCCTTTTCCCACAGCTATTCAGTTGTGGTAAATACTGTCTTCACTGGCTGATGCGGTTGTACACTTAAAAACTGTGGGATTGTCAGCACCACCTCTCTTTTCTGAGTGTTATTGAGAAACTTGCATAATAATTCTGTAAATATATCTCAAGTGATGCTAGAGTCAAATGAGGTAAGAATGCTTTTTAAGCAGCAGAGAGCCTTTAGTTTTAGTGATTTATTCTTATTACCTAATACATGTTTACTGATGTTCACTAGCTTGCACGTTGGCGATCAAAATGAGTTCATCATTGTCTTTGACTTTGGCCTCTACATTTTAAGTAAATACAGGTGTAGTGAACCTGAGGGGAGAATGGAAAAACTGTCTCTGCAAAGGTTAGAATAGTCAAACTGAGTCTGGATAAGAAGGAAAATGTAAAATAACTATGATAAAGTCTTCATTTTACTAGATAAGACTGAGAAGTCTTTTAAGTAACACTCTTGTTATTTTCTTCTAATGTCCTGTCAGAATGAGACAACAGTTTAAATGAATGATCAATTATTTCTGTCCATTCTCCATGGACCCCATTTCATGGGGAAGGGGTACAAAACATCAAAATTCAATTTATATTTTACTTAGTATCCAGTTTTAATCTTGGTTATTTAGTTTGGCAGAATAATGCAACCTCTCCTCCTCCTTTCCCACTTACTACTAAAGATGTCCACTTTCTCATCCATGGAACTTGTGACCGTGTTACATTATGTGGCAATGGGGAATTAAGGTTCCAGTGGAATTTACGGTTGCCAGTCAGTTTACCTAACATAGGGAGATTATCCTGGGTTATCTGGGTGGGCCCAGTGTAATCCCAAGAGTCCTCAAATGCGTAAGAAGGGACAGAAGAGGGGGCCATGTGATGGGAGAAGGACTCAACCCACCTTTGCTGGCTTTGAAGATGGGTTAGGGGCCGTGAGCCAGCAAACGTGAGTGGCCTCTAGAAGGTAGAAAAGACAAGAAAAGGAGTTCTCCCCTAGAGCCTCCAGAAAAGAGCATAGTCCTGCTGATGCTTTGATGTTAGCTCAGTCATTTCTGGACTTCTGAATACAGGTCTGTAAGATAATACATTTGTGTTGTTTTAAGCCACTAATTTTTTTTGTAATTTGTTATAGCAGCCCTAATACAATTATTTATAATCTAAAGCAAAGTTATTCATCAAGGTTTATTCAGAATTAAACATTTGATTAATGTTTATTTATTCTGTCTTTTATTTTCAACTTCAGTAGTCCCCCCCTCAGTGTGTGATTTGACACTCGCTTGCATTAGGCATGTGTCTTGGCCACTTTCACAGCTTAGTGTTCTGAGGCCTTGTGTTGCACACTTTTAAAATGTGTTTGTCAGAGAGGCAATGTAGTTAGAGTTAGAGGTCTTGGGTTCATGTTCCAGCCTCTGTGCCTTAGTTATAGGAAAATTGCCTGAAGTTTCTGCACCTGAAAATGGAGAAATGATGTGTCTTTTGAGTAGCTGATGAACTAATGTATGTAGTGGCTTAGAAACTATAAAAATGCTATGTCTGCACACATTTCTATTAAGATTACTCTTCAGTCTTTAATTCTAGCCTTAATACGTGAAACACGAGCATTCTGTACAACTGTGGTTAGGAGCTGTGAGTTCTGCATCTTGGGTTCTGTGGAGCTAGGAGAGCCTTACCTTGCTGCCATAATGATTCTTCCCTTTCTTGCCTTGAAAAACCAGACAGAGGTGTTTCCTTCCTTGTTTTTAGTCCCATTTGTAAAATTGGTTCCGAATGGGAATATAGCAATTAGTTTGTATTTTCCCAGCACTAATTTGCTACCTTTCTTTTTTATTCTTGTCAAAGTTTTAAGTTTAAAGAAAATGATTATGTTTTCCATTTAGTTAAGCTCTTAAAATGCTTTATCTCCCAACAAGTTCAATTCATTTAAAATTAATAAAGTTAGTGAACAGTGTCTTTGTCCTGGGCACAAGTAACCCCCATCTCAGTCCATGCCCTCATAATCCAGTCACACCAGCAGTCGGTCCCAAGATAGGGGCTGTAACATGTGCATGGGGCACATGACAGGGTAACTAGTCTGGCCTGGGGAAGTCAGAGAAAATATCACAGACACTTTGGAGAGCATAGGAGTTTTCTGTGTGGATACAGTAGGAGAGGGCATTTCAGGCAGAAAAAGCTGTGTGAGAACCAGTCAGGAGCCTAATGTTTCCCTAGAAGGGCCTAGAGGAGAGAGAAGCATGGAAAAGAGGACAAGGTTTAGAACCTGTGTGCGTTACTTCGTGCTTTTCCCTGTGGTCGTGGTGAGGCCATCAGCGCTGTCAGATCCCCACCCCCTGGGAGTTGTATGTGAGGAGCCCGCCTCAGGGACAGGCTTTGCTTTGGGGGCCCCATCAGCAGAGGCTGTCCCCCTGGAACCAGTGAGACAGCACGAGGCTGGAGTGGGGGAAGGTTCCAGATGAGGCGGTCAGAGTAGAGTACAGGGGTGGAGTGGAGACATGTTTCTGATGTGGGAAGGACAGAATTAAGGGCCCAGCTGAAGGAGGAGGTGGGGGAGGGAGGAACTGAGGAGAGTTCAGAGCACTGATCTCAGGTAGGTGGCTGGTGGGCTTACTCCACGGAAGCAGCTTTGGGAGAGGAGAGCAGGAGGGATTTGGTTTTGGTTGTGTTGAGGGTGTGATGTCTGTGGGTCACCCAGGAAGAGATGCTGAGAATAGGCATAAGGTGGGGACTGGAAACGTGGGCAGCAAGCCCCTGGCCCATGTGAGAGGCTGGAGTACACAGAGCGGATGCAGGGGACCCGGGAGGAAGTTCAGGGCTGGTGGGGAAATTGAAATACAAGCGATACAAACCCCAGCGCTCGGGCAGGTTCCTTCTTACTGTGTGGCCCGAAGGACATCTGCAAGGTTTGTCATTTCCCTTCAAGTAGGGGTCAGAGCCTAGAAGCCTGATAGACAGACATTTGCTTTATTGATGACTGCATTTCAGCTCTGTGCTGTGCTTCTCACCTTATGCACTCAGTGTTTGAGCTGGTGATCTCCAAGCGCACTTGTAAATTTAAAACCACATATCTCATGTTTTATTCCACAGTGAGAAAAAACACACGAAGGATTTGAAATAAAACATCTCCAAAATTCTAGGATTTTTTTATTGAATTAAGTCTTAAATATGTATTGAAATAACACCTTCACAAACCCCTTTCCATTAGGAAGTGACATGGGAACAATGTTACACATGAAAATAAATCAGTACTATTATATGTTTACTGAAGTCCTGTGAAAAACTTATTAGATTTACCTAGAGCATTTTAATATCTTATGCTCCTTTTATATGATGTAGTGAAAATGTACATTTTGTTTTCATTTTATATGAATAAAACATAGCGTCACTTAAATTTTAAGTCACTAATAGAGCTGTAATATATATATATATATATATATATATATTAGGTAGTTGTTTTTTAGCTATCCTCCTTCCGTAAGCAAATTTGACTTAGGCATTTGGATACTTGCCTCATGTTGTTTTGTTCTGATACATTAACATTAATCATAAAATAACTCCTTTGGCTTTAATGTGGGGGGAAGTTCATTAGGAGAGAACTGTCCTCCTGCTCTCTGCCTTTTAATGAATAAAACAAAACATAATAGCTCCCAAATTTTGTAGTATATGTGTGAAGATACTGTATTACAGGGGACAGCCTAGGTTTTCACAATGCATGACGTCCTACTGTTTTATTACTACTGGGTATGTGACATTGATGGCCATTGCAAATATTTTAAATTTAGAACAATTTACTCCCCGCAGATAAATTATTGTGCAATAGCCATTTCTTTCTAAATGACAGTTAATGGACTGATCCTTTGAATACTATGTTTAGCATAATATAGCAGAAAGAAAAGTAATGATCAAAAGACTGAGGTTAGTCTTTCCTAAACGGCTTGAAATAACTTGGCATCGTATATTAACATTCAGAAAACATAGTCATGTCACAACATGTTAAGCTGCTTATACATTTCAGCTGAGGTGGTGATTTTTACTTTTGGACATATGATAGAAGAGCTATTTGAAAAGTTAACTTTCTCACATCAACTGAAGTCTTTAAAAGAGTTTGATTAGTTTATTATAAAGAGTATTTTCATGCCTTTTAAAAATAATATAGGATAATCATAAGCAGTAGCTTCATTTATTGTTGGAAAAAGTGTAATTGCAAAAATTAACTTGTCATACACCACAGCTCAGCAAAGTAACTTTCTTATAAGTCCATGGTCACAGTATGTTTTTGCAATTCAGCATCTGGCTCTGTGGGATACTGATGGCTTCTATGAAGAAAAGTACCAGGGTGAGCAATTAAATGCAAAATGACAGCATAAAATATGATCATTATGGTTATACAAAAGACACATTTATGAATTTTGCAGATAACTGTCATTTTCCTACTCATATTTTCTCTTGCTTTGTTAGCTTAATAATTTTAGTTCAATTTATTTTTTCTTCTGGAAAGTGAACAGCGCCATTTTTATTTTCCTGGCACTTGTTTATGTCTTTTTTGCTTGTCAGTTTAAAAAGTAATGATAACTCTTTTACTGTCTTTTGATGCAGTACTTTCAACTTTATTTCAAAATTGAAGAATAAAAAGAAATTACATAGCAGTTGTAAGAGTAACATTTATTTATGGTTATCAGTATTTTATCATGTGAATTGAATACTATTCATAACCTGGAAATAAGGTTTGCCAGTAATTTCCTCGTAATATCAGGTAGTGTTTTGGAGCATTTTTTCTAGAGTGTGAACTCTCTGATTTGGTAGGGAGTAAAACAGTGTTGACGTGAAGAATCACATCGGATGTGTGGGAAGTTGTCATATTTCCTTTGCTTTTACTTGCAAAGTGTATTCTGCATACAGTGAGACTGTTGGTCTTTGTAGATGGGATTTACTCTCGAGGGCTGGAATCCCCACGACTTTTGGGGTGCTCCGTTGTTGTCGGGCTTTGCTCCTCTGCAGCCCTGGCAGTCTTTCCAGCGTAACCTTTCACTGTCCCTCAAAAACCGTGCTAACCAGTTATCTTTGCCGTTACTCTGTCAGATCCTGCCTTCTTCTTTTCTTTCACTTGTGCTTGTAGTACCCCTAGTACCCTGACTACCTTTTTTCCCCCATAAATTTATTTATTTATTTATTTATTTATTTATTTATTTATTTATTTATTTATTTATTATTTTTGGCTGCATTGGGTCTTCGTTGCTGCGTGTGGGCTTTCTCTAGTTGCGGCGAGTGGGGGCTACTTTTCGTTGCGGTGCGTGGGCTTCTCATTGCGGTGGCTTCTCTTGTTGCGGAGTACGAGCTCTAGGCACAGTAGTTATAGCACGTGGGCTCAGTAGTTGTGGTTCGTGGGCTCTAGAGCGCAGGCTCAGTGGTTGTGGCTCACGGGCTTAGTTGCTCCACGGCATGTGGGATCTTCCCGGGCCGGGGATTGAACCCTTGTCCCCTGCATTTGCAGGCGGATTCTTAACTACTGCACCACCAGGGAAGTCCCGAGGGTTTTTTTGTTTTGTTTTGTGAGTTTTTGATAGCTGAGGTGTTAATGTTTCCCTCTGTCACTATTCAGCTTATTTTCTTTTCATTGCTCTCTTGACATGGTCTAACCTGTTTTATCTTACTGCGTGAATACTTTTGGTTGGTTTATGTTTTAAGAATTAATAGACAAGTCTTATTTTATCCATTTGTTCTTAAATGCCTTATTTCAATTATATTGTGACAGCAGGCATTTAAAAATTTTTGATCAATTTTGAATAAATTTAGGTATATCAGTTGTATTTATTCATTATTAATTTCATTTATTAATGGAATCAGGTTCATGAATGATGAGTTTAGGAATCAGTGACACTTAATTTCTTGGCGGTAAAGCAACACTAGGACAGTATCATACATATACCGTATGTACCTACATTTAAATATAGACACATCTATATTAAATATAGAGACATACTATCTGTTGTTATTAATGTTATTATCTTTACCTTTTAAAAACAAATATACACACACATGTTTGAGAGAGAGAGAGAAAGCGTGTGTGTGTGTGTGTGTGTGTGTGTACATGCATATCTTTCAGCATTTCCACATTGGCCCAGGTGATTCTAATGTAACTATTTTTGCCAGAATTTTAGGTATGTAAAAATTCTGTATAAAAATGCCAATAAAAATGCAGTCATGGGCTTCCCTGGTGGCACAGTGGTTGAGAATCCGCCTGCCGATGCAGGGGACGCGGGTTTGTGCCCCGGTCCGGGAAGATCCCACATGCCGCGGAGCGGCTGGGCCCGTGAGCCATGGCCGCTGAGCCTGCGCGTCCGGAGCCTGTGCTCCACAACGGGAGAGGCCACAACAGTGAGAGGCCTGCGTACCGCAAAAAAAAAAAAAAAAAAAAAAAAAAAAAATGCAGTCATTCTGTTTCATAGTGCAATTACTTATTGCGACAATTCCTATTAAGGAAGAGTCTGTTTTCATCAGCATTGCTTTGGACAGAAAGATTGTGAGTCTAGACAGTATTCCTGAGTCTGTCACATAGTGACACTTCTTTTTCCACTGAAGTTTTATAATAGCTTTGCATTCTGTGCTTCTTTGGAGTGCACAGACATGATATATTCAAGATGAATCAAACAATAAAATTTACTTATTTTCTGTGTGATAACTGGTGCTGCTTTCAATAATAAAACTGAATTATGTGTACAGATCTGAAAATAGTCTATGAGATATGAGATCATTTTCCTTATAGAGCCATAGTTAAATAATTTGTTTATATGACCGGTTTTTATAGTAAAACCTGTAAAGGTTTTATTCCCTTATACCCAACAGAGATTTGAGGTTCAAAACAAACAAATTAAAGAAACAAAACTAGAGATCTATTGAAGAGTGTAACTTGTTTATGTTTACAAAGTTTTCTCACCATTTAACTTTTATTTTGTTTTAAACAGGTGTGTAAGGCTTATTTACTTTAAAACCTTTGTTCATTCGCTTAACTCTATTTGTTTATTTTTTTCAACAACATTATTGCAGAATAATTTCAATACAGTTACCAGCGTCCATTTAAAGTGTACCATTTGATGGGTTTTGACAGTTCTATACACTTCTGAAGCCAGCGACAGCATCAAGATAAAAGAACGTTTCTATCACCCCCTAAATATTCCTGTGCCTGTGTGCAGCCCACCACCCCTTCCTGCCTGCCACAGGGAACCAGTGACCTGCTTTTTGTCACTGTAAACTAATTCTCTCTATCATGTAGTATGTACTCTTGTGTAAAGCTTTGTGTGGACATATGTTTTCATTTCTCTGGGGTAATTACCTAGGAGGGAAACGACTGGGGTGTGTGATGACTCTGTGCTTAACTTTTTTGGAAACTGCCATCGAGGTCTTCTTTAATTTCTCTCAGCCGTGTTCTGCAGTCTTTAGTGTGAGGGCCTTAGACATTTTTTGCACTATTTTAAATGGAATTGCATGCTGTTAATGTTTAAAAGTGTGATTGATTTTTGTATATTAACCTTTTATCCTGTGAATTTCCTAAGTTCACTTACTTGTTCCAATATATACATATATATTTTTAGATCCTGAGGGTTTTCTACGTAAACAATCACATCTTCTTTGCATAGAAATAGTTTTACTTGTATTTATTCAATATTTATGCCTTCACTTTTTTGTCCCTCTTCTTTTTTAGTAATAATTGTCTTAAAATCTATTAGGTCTGACATTAATATACTCACTTTAGCTGTCTTGTGGTTACTGATTGCATGGAATATCTTTTCCAGTTTTTATGGTTTGAATACATTTATCTCTTTCAATGTTAAGTATGTCTCTTATGGTTAGCGCATAATTTTGATCTTTTAATACATTCTAATAATATATTCTTTTTAACTGTAGTATTTATTAACATTTAATGTTAATAATGTTGGTTGGGTTTATGCTTTCTGTTTTGCTCTTTGTTATTCTATGTCTCAGGTGTTTTTCTTCATCTCTTTCTCTTTTACTGCCTTATTTGGCATTGATGTGAATCCTATCAGCTTTTGTTTATCTGGGAATGTCTTTACGTCCCTTCATTATCGAAGTATAGTTTTGCTGAATATAGATGTCTTGATTGATAGATTTTCTTTCACTACTTTGTCTATACAGTTCTTTTGACTTTTGGCCTCTATTGTTTCTGATAAGTTGGCTCTTATTTGTATTTTTTTTCTCCTGCAAAAGCAGCTGTTAAACATGTAGCTGTTCCCTGTATGTGATGACTATTTCTCTTGTTGCTTTCAAGATTTTCTTTATTGTCTTTTTCTTTTTAGTTTGACTGTGACGTTTCCAGGTGTGAATTTCTTAGTGTTTATACTTCTTGATGTTTGTTGAACTCCTTGTATCTGTAGATTAATGTATTTCATCAAATTTGGAAAGTTTTTAGCCATTATTTTAAAAAATATTTTTTCTACCCCTTTCTCTCTTTTCTCTCTTATTGGGATTCATACAGCACATTTGTTGAAATAATTCAAATTGTCCCATAGGTCTGTGAGATGCTGTTCAATTTTGTTAAAAATTTATTTCTTCTGATTAGGCAATTAATGTCCTTCTGTCTTCAGTTTCACTGATTCTTTCCTTTGTCTTCTCAAATCTACTTCTTTCCCATGTAGGGATTTTTTATTTCTGAAATGCTGTACTTTTCATCTCTAGCATCTCTTTTGTATAATTCCTATTTCCTTATTCATATTCCCCGTTTGCTGAATCAGCGACATATTTTTCTTTAATTTTTGAACATTTAAAAGAATTAGTGGTACATCTTTTAAGTAGCTACTGAACTTTTTCTGCTATGCTGACATCTGGGCCAAATTTCTATTTTTCTCTTGACTTTTTTTTCTTCCTGAATCTGGATCATAGTTTACATTTTAAAAAAAATGCATCTTATGATTTCTTTTTGTTGTTGTTGAAAATAGGACATTTTATATAATATGGTATGGTAAGTTTGGATTTTGATTCACTTTTCAAGGAGTGTCTTTTTTCCTTTCACTTGCATTGACTTGAGAGCGTGGAATTTTACCTGTTTGTGGTGTATAGCCTCCAGTGTTTCTGTTCTGTTTTTAAATGCTTATTGATTCATTTGTTTTACCTTGACTTTCTGGGTATTTTCCCTGTGAATGTAAGACTGTATGGTCAAAAACAATGAGTTGGGAAGAGTTTGTGTCTGCTATCTGCCTGCTATTTGTGCCTGCACCAGGGGCACATTCAGAGTTTCAGGTAGTTGTCAAGCAAGTTACCTTCTGGGGCTCTGTCTGATGCCTTCCCTGGGCTTCCTTTGCACCCCTGCTTAGTCAGCCAGGAATGTGGTGGGAGACTCATCTAGTCCTTTTACTGGTCCTTTGTTTATGGTGTCTCCTTGCTGAATTTCTTACTAGTCTGCCAGTTGCTGAAACTGGGTTCACAACATTGTGCAGCAATGTTGTTAGATTTCCTGATTTACTTCCTACCAAGTTTTTCACTTTCAGCTGACAAAGATATAGCGTTTGTTCCCTGCCCCAAATAGCTTTCCCCTCCACCACCTTGGCTGAGAGCTCTCCTTTTTTTTTTTTTTTTTGTGCTAATCATATGTTAATAAAGCTCTGATGGTCCCTCACCAAGTCCGGGGATGGGTGTAGGCAATGGTAGCATCCCAGGCAAGTGCTCCTCTCTCCACCACCTACCCAAAGCTCCAGACAAAGTGCCTTTCCCCTTGTTGCCTGAATTTGATTTTTAGAATCATGAAATTGTTGCCTTTTGACAATTTTACATGGTTTTATTTGTTTTCGAGGAGAAGATTCACTGACCTCTGTATATTGCCAAAGCTGGATGTTCCTGAGTGAGTTAATATTTCCTCAGAAGTTTCTTGTACCCCATTTTCTTCCTCTCTCTCTTTCCCTTCTCGGACTCTAGTTAATTAGCTGTATGTTAAACCCTTTGTAATTATGTCTCAGGTAGATCCCTGAGGGTCTCTTTACTATTTTCTTTCTTAATTCAGTCTCTTTCCCTCTCTGTTCTTCATGTTGGATGATTGCTATTGATCTGTCCTCAAATTCACTGATTCTTTACTCTGTCATCTCCATTTTCCTGTTAAGCACATTTCTAATTCTAACCATTTTATCTTTTGCTCCTGAAATTTCCATTTGGCTTTTTAAAAAATAAATCTTATTTCTTTGCTGAAATTTCCTTTCTTTTCATTTGTTCCAAGCACATTTCCTTTATTTCACATAGTATGGTTATAATAGCTACTCTGAAGTCCTTTAAAATAATTCCAGCATTTTGGTCATCTAGTTTTTACCACATAACGTTTTGCTTGAGATTTGCTCACATTTTTCTGACTCTTTCTACGTCAAGTTATTTTGGATTGGATTTTGGACATTTTGAATTTTATGTTGTATGGTCTGTGGATTTTGTTGTATAGCTTCAAATACTCTTGGTGTTTTCATTTTTAGCAGGTAGTTAACTTGATTACCATCAGATAGCATCTGTCATGTCTGCTGTAGTCAGGCACTTATATCTCATTTTTGATATTTAAGCTTTAATTGCAGTCTGCTTTCACGCCTCCTGATTCATACGTGGTTTATGTATTCTGTGTTTATTCGTAAATCAGACGTTCCTTTGGCTCTGTCTTTTATGGTATTTCCTTCTTACTCTTTCTGTGGCTGTCGTTGCCCTGGGACACTTTCCCTCTGATCCAGAAATACAGCTGATTTTTCCATTGTGATTTTAGCTGCCTCTCTTTCTAGGGTGAAGCCATCAAAAAGGGAGGAGGGCTGGATTTACCTTTTACTGTTTGCATCATGCCTTGACTCCACTCTAAAACCACTCTAAAAATTTCCAGCTTTTGTTTAGTTTCCAGAAATATCAGATACTTTTTTTAAAATATTTTGTTCAGATTTTACAGCTGTTATTTGCGAGAGGTTCAGTTTATTATTAGAAGCTTATTACTTCATACCAGAAGTATATGAAGTTAAAAAAAAACCCTCTTATTTTAAAAAATGGTTCTAAATTTTATTCTCAACATATTATATGCTCATTGTGGGAAATTGGGAGAGGCTAATAAATTGCAACAAATATGAAAAAAAAAAATCACCTTTAACCCACTTTAACGTTTTGATAAAATTCTTTTGATATGACACAATGGAATGTGATGTACATAAAATTTAAAAAGATATGTTTTTGCTTAAAATTACACAAGGAGTGTTATTTCATGCCATTAAATATTCTTGGCAGATACTTTTATGGTAATATAACATTCCGTATGTGTACATATAATGATTTATGTGACCATTTCTTAATGCTTCTCACAGTAATTGTTCACAGTTTTTTACTTTTATGTATGACCATGTGGTGGACATCTTTGTGTATACATTATTGTGCCCTTTTCATAATATTCGGTTAGGATAGATGCCCAAAAGTAGAAATATTGGATTTCAAAGTGAATAATGATTTTAAAGTGTTCTTACATGCAACTAAATTGCTTTTCAGAAAGTATGATCCATTTAACACCTGTGAGTGTGTGCAGCTTACAGCACCTTCCAACCGTGAGCATTAGATCCTTGATATTTTCTCATGTGATAGATGGGAACACTCATCTGTTTTTGGCAGTTTTTGTTAACTATTTTGGCCGAATTTTTTTATACAATTAAAAAAATTTACTTCTCCCTGTTTTAAAAATCTGTTCATGTTCTATGCCTATTAAATATGTGTTTCATTCTACTTGTTTAACTGCTTTTAAAGCTCTTTTAATGATAGGTGAGACAGAACCTAATTTCCTACCTATAATACTTATCAACCATGAAAATAATTTCTTCAGTGTAGCATTTCTTTTTTGATCATCTCCTTGAGTCTCTTCATGTTTGTGCTGTCATTTCCTCTACCTGGTAATCCAAAGTGTGTCAAACCTGATGGACTGTACCTAACAGAACCTAATTAAAAAATATATATAATTGGACTTGGATTGAAACTTAAAAGCAGTTTCAGCCTCTTATAACTTCTTATTTAGGGTTTAGAGAGATCATTTTTTCACTCTTATGAAATGTGAAAAATTACTTTTCATTTTAATGTTTTCATATTCAGTTTCGTATTTGAGTAGGCGGTGTTATGTAACTGAAAAACAGAATATTTCAGGTAATGTTCATTAGCTTTTTGGTGAAAATATGATTTGTTAATAATGCAAAATTGATGCGTGTTTTCTATAAGAGGCAGTTTCTTCTGTGGACAGTCTCTTGGGACTCTAATTGGGTGTTGAGTTTTCTTTGGGTTTTGCTATGGCTGTACATTGTTTTGGACATTTCCTTGGGGATTTGGGGGAGGCTGGGGGCGTTTTCGGTTCTTTTGCAGACAGTTTGTGCTCAGCCATGTGGGCAGTGGTGGTGAAGTAATGGTAATGTGTTATATACTGTGTGTTTTTACGTCGAGCTCTGGTTCAGTGACGTGAATTGAGACGTCTGTTCCTCTCTCCAGTCGACTGTCCACTTGCACTCGGCACCCCCTGGGAGTTCGTGGCAGCTCAGCCTCTTGAGCCCACACTGTCTGCTACTGTGCTTTTTGTGTCCAAGAATCATGGCTATGAGTGTATTTAGTTATAAGGCACCATGATGGATCATTTCATTAAATAAGAGTGATTCCAACTAATACCTCACACAATATATTTGCTGT
Organism: Pseudorca crassidens; assembly: GCF_039906515.1. Classification (NCBI taxonomy): domain Eukaryota; kingdom Metazoa; phylum Chordata; class Mammalia; order Artiodactyla; family Delphinidae; genus Pseudorca; species Pseudorca crassidens. Next base: position 4,669,941 of record NC_090307.1, on the reverse strand, counting down.
ATGGAGAATTGTATAAGTCTGACCACCAAGTCTGAATCATTGGAGCTAATAATTTATGTCTAAGCCTGAGGATACTGTGCGTGGAAAGAATAACTCTATTTTTTAAAATAAAATTGTAAAGCAGAACAAAATATTAAGATGTATAAACCAAATTCCATAGAAAAAGGAAACAGCAATGAATTGAGAAAGAATTTTGGTAAATGTGTGTATATATTGACTTTAATTTACTCATGACAGCATTTCATTAACATGCCTAATTTTGCTACCAACGACCCTTTTGGTCAGGGTATTGTCACTTACGGTGTATCCTATACATGGAGTTAAAACATGACCCACTAAGAGATCCTAATTTGGCTGAACCTTGACTTATAAATCATCGGCTGTTTAATTAATGCACAATAATTTTCATATTCATAGAGAAATATTCACATTTTACTTTTTTTTTTTGGCGGTATGTGGGCCTCTCACAGTTGTGGCCTCTCCCGTTGTGGAGCACAGGCTCCAGACGCGCAGGCTCAGTGGCCATGGCTCACGGGCCCAGCCGCTCCGCGGCACGTGGGATCTTCCCGGACCGGGCCACGAACCCTCGTCCCCTGCATCGGCAGGCGGACTCTCAACCACTGCGCCACCAGGGAAGCCCAATATTCACATTTTAATCCTGCAGAAATCTCTAAATTCTAGATTCCACGTATGTAATACTGGAATTTAACCATGCCTTAGAGGAAGTATCAGTTTTGAGTGTTTTACATGTTCCTTAGCATTTGTGGTATTTCAGTCCCTCTTTTTGGAGGTGAGTAGAAGTTCTAGTCATTTTGTAAGGTAACAGTCAATCGATAGAGAAACCTAGGACTTTGTACATTTTCTACATGTCTCATTAGGAAATAAGGATCATTTACTAAACTCAGTCATCACAGTTAAGATGGATTTGCTCAGTTCTGCTCTATGAATGTTAACTTTCTCTATGTGCCAAGCACTGAGCTGGGTGCTAAGACTATTGCTGTAGATCAGATGAAGTCCCTAAATAGCCACATGTCAGTTCAAGTCTGGTTTCCCACCCAATGATTTTAAAAAATGAAACTTTCAGTTTTCATTACTTTTCTGGTTTCAGAATTTTGGATGAGGGATTGTGAGCCTTCCCTGAATATGCATTGGAAGGGAGACAGAAGTGGACATGGAGACAGGTAGCAAGTCATGAATGGGGCAGGGAAGCCTCTTGGACTTCCTCCTGCAGGTGAGTGGGAGTCCCTGAGAGTACTGTCCTGTCTGATGGCTCGTAGGACACGATTAGAGGATGGACTCATGAAAGGCTTATGAGCAAAGGAGGAGAAGGGCTCAAGCAGGACTTTTCTGTAAAGACTTAACGATGCCTGTGGTATGCTGCCTGGATTTGGACAGGAAAACGAGATGGAGATGCCAGCTAGACTTTTACTGCCATGTGTTGGGGAGATAATGAAGGACTGGATCGAGTACAGTGGTGAGGGTAGACCGAGAAGAGGCACTTAAAACACTGGAAGAAGCTCCAGGAGGGGATGGCTGAGGTGGAAGTAAGGGAGAGAGCACACTGAAGGTTAGTCCTAAAGTTCAAAGTGAATGATCAGGAGAACGTATAAGAAGTTAGGGCTGAGGAGATGAAGGTGTCAGGTTTGGAAAGCTGGAGGAAGGAAGAGCAACGTTCTGTGAGACGGACTGTGTGCTGCCTGGTCTCCAGGAATGAAGGACGGATGCTGGCCGTGCAGAGCCATGGAAAGGGGGTTAGTCTGGGGGCTAGTCTGGGTTGAGCCCCCGCCCTCTCAAGGACTGCTTTTGTCTGCTTCTTACTTAGTTTTCTCACCTTAAGAATTACGACATACTCTCTAAGAGTCCTCTTAATGGGAGTTCAGTTTTATAAACATTCCGTTTGAGGAGTTGATGGACCAGCCATCTCTATTCAGGGGATGATGTGCTTGTCGTGGCTGGGAAGGCCTTTGTGGTTTGTCTGAAAGGTTGGGACCTGGACAGTGAGCTCAGTTCTTGTCTCCTAGACGTGGCGGCTGAAGTGAACGTGCTTGTGCAGGTGGAAAACGTAGTGTGAGAAGCAGAGTTTGTGGTCAGGGCTTGGGAGGCTAGTCACATAGAGCGTGTGGGGTAGAGGCAGAGGAGTGAGGATGGGAAAGACAAATTCTCAGTTCAGGGCCGAGAATTTTGAGGCCAGCAGTGTTGAGCAATGAGGACCTAAAAAAAAGAATCAGAAAAGGAAGAGGGGTTCTCCTCAGGCCTCTTAGTTGGTCCTGTATTTCCAACGCGCTGCTTTTCACTCCTCTGTCAACAGTTTCTGTTCATTTTTTTTCCTCCATGTTGCTTCAGAAGGTGGTACATTTGGTGTTTTCCCATGTGGGTGCCAGGACAGGTTTCGATTGGAATATAGACTCTAATTCCAGCTGCCGGTTCATTACAGTAGCCATTGGTACCTCAGTTTCATGGTCAGAGCCCAGTGTTTACTTTAGAGGTAATCCATTGCCTCTCCTGGAATGAGGGTGTGGAGCTATTGTGGAGGGACAGCCAGAGGAAGAGCACAACCACAGTTTGGTACTATTTACTGTTAGGTAGTGTTTACTGAACATCCGCCCCGTACTTGGGGAGAAGTGCTAGCTATTAGCAATGAGGAGGGCCTTCCGTGGAAGAAGAGGAGTTACCTGGGCACTGTCTCGGTCCCTCACATAGTCAGCTGGTGTCTCTGTTATTCTTGATGCCCATGAATTGATTTTTCTATAGTGCCTTTCCCTAACCAGAGGAATGGTTTGAACAGTATGGATTCTTCTGTTTCAGATGCTCCACAAAGGAAAGGTGAAATGTGTTTTTTTTTTCTTTTTTCTTGCATGTTCATTGTTTTTCTCATTCATTCATTTAGTATGAAGTTATTAAAATATTTTAGGCGAGTACCCAGTATGTATAAAATATGTTAGGTACTATGGAGATATGGATTAAATAAAGCCATTAATAAGATACATATTAATACATTAATAAAGTGTCACTGTGGTGTACAAAGCCATATACACAAATAATGAACTTAAAAATTCTTTTAGTTATGTGATCTGATAATTCTATAAATTGGTCAGTTCATGAGTTTTTCTTAGGTAAGTTTATCATGTTTCATTAAAGTTAAATGAAATATTTCACCTATTTCTAATAACGGAGCAAAAACAAGTCCTGATTCCTTAGAGTGAAATTTCTAAGCCTGCTGAGGTTAAATCCACTTATGAGGGGAAAACATTTTCAGTTACTATTCAGGAGGAGTAATGAAGTCAGAAAACTTTAATTTTGGCATATCCTGCATTTCGGAAAAAGTGTACTAAGCAGCACTAATTAGTTTTCAAGTTATTTTTCTCCCGTACTGTTTCTGTCAGGCAGTTTTTATCCCTCATGGTTGGAGGTTTACTATCCATACGCTTGGAGGCAGCAGAGCAGTAGATGAGTGACTGTCCATCTGAGGTGTGCGGGAGCGTCGTCGGGGGCTGGTGAGACGGGCCTCCTCCTTGTCTCCATGGTCCAGGAGGTCGGCGGCTGGGTCCGAAAACGTCCCTTTTTCATAAGCATAGGTCTTTTGGATGCTGGTGATCCAGAGATTCCCAGGGTATATAGATAGTGCAGAACCAGTACTAGATCTCAGAGAGGAAGAAACCTTCAAGGTCACTTCATGTCAGGGTTTCACTTTACAGAGAGAGATGCTGAAGCTCACAGAGGTAAAAAGGCAAATATCGTCGACAGAGTAACCCAGGTGGCTAGTGCCAGACCTGTAGGGCTCCAGCTGTGTCAGAACCTTTCAAGTGCTTCCCTTGAGGCTTTCATAGTTAGCTCCATGGGAATATAGATGTGTAATATCTGGGAATTAACTTAGATCTAAAGAATGAAACCATCTTGTGGACATCCTTTCCTGTCTCCACAAAACAAATAATTAAAGAAAGTGTGTTGATGCTAATTGTCAAATTAGAAAGCAAGATTTACCTAGGATAAGCACCTGTTCAGGTTATCCTTCAGTGGATAGTCAAGAAATGAGTGTAAAATGCATTATAATTCTCATAGAATTTCCCCGAATTAGTAGCAAACATTTTAATTTTGTCTTAAATATCCATGTAAATGATTACTCTTTTTTTTTCAAAGTTAATAAAAAGTAAATCCGTCTGGTGGTTTACTTTGCCGTCACAGTGTTCACTTTTCTCTACTTGTTTTTAAGCCATGTTTTCCCTCTTTAAAAAAATCCCAGTGTTTGCAGTATATTATGTTTAGAAATCTACGCAATATATAAAATAGGTAACTTTGAAATCCACTGAATAACTAAATGAATCCAATTTTTAATCAATTTAATTTTCTATACTTTTTATATGTAGATCAATCCAAACATTGGAACAGTTCCACAGTTAAATAAGATTCACTGTACTTTGATTTAAATATAGGGGTTACACATAGGCTTATGGTTTTATTCAACAGTTTTCTGCTTCAAGTAAAAAATGTTTAACTGTTAAATTATCAATTAAAATACTAGTTTTTATCTCTGTGACTTTTTTATAAGATATAATAAGCAAGGTAATTTAAAGTTACCTAATGTAGTTTTAAATTACTGCATTAGAAAGGTGCTTTATGCACTTCATTAGCTTATGGGAAAACTGAAATGCTGCAATAATTGTAAATTATAATATGTAATACATGCCCAAACCGCTTTCTATACTAAGCACTCTTAACAAATTGCAACACTTTAGCAACATTAAATCATTCATGGAACAGAAACTTAATATTATTCTTCACTTTTTTTCATCATAAGATTTCTTATTTATAAAGTAACAACATCTAATTAAAAAATATTATTACCACTCTATTTTATCTGCTTCTCATCATTAGAATAACAGGAGCTCTACTAAAAAAAAAATTAGAAAATTGAGGGTGTTGTACTGGGGTCTGGTTATTTCCATTCAGGAGGCGTAGAGTCTGAGCAGTGCCCCCTTTCAGGGCGTGCTGGGTGGACATCACGCGTTTGGGGTCCTCAGTGACATGTGAATGTCTTTTGTCGCCTGCAATCATGTTCACGCGCCTGAGCCCGGGCTATGGGAACTGAACGGTGCTGCTTTGCTGTGGGTCAGCTTTCATGGACAATTAGTGTCGTAACAGGACTTGGGTCACCAGTTGTCGGAAGTGTTTACCGTAAAGACCTCATCTTGCGCGGGAGCAGCCGCGTCCCGGGCCTGGGTCCTCTGGGGAAGTGGTTCCCGTTAGCCTTTTCTTGGCGACAAGTCAGGCGACTGCTCCTTGCTCCGTGCCCGGTGTCATTTTTGTGCGAAGCCTTAGGCCTTTCAAGTTTCCTGGCTGTTTTTTCCCCTCCGTGCTCATCGTGTCTGCTCATGTCCCCTCTCCGTAACTGTCAGGACCCACATGGGTTGGTTCTTCTGACAGGACTGGAAGGCGCCATCGTCCCGCTGTTTGGCTCTGTGTCAGGATCAACACGTCTGAAGCCACGTGAGGTGACTGGTTCCAGCAGTCCCAGAAGTCAGCCAATAAATCTGCACCGTCACTCTGCTTACTGCCACTTGATTGCTCTTTTTACCCTGATGGCGCCATGGAAATGGACACTTCAGAACAAGGGCTCCCCCCAGCCCCACAGTTAGGCAGGGACTTGAAAAGGTTGACCTTCAAAGGTTGTCAGGAAATACATGTGGACACCTGTGACATTTTAGTATTTCAGTTTCATTTTGCCATTTTTTGGCTTTTTGTTTTGGAAAGGTGTTTCTATGAGTGCTTACAGATTACAGAAAAAATTATCTTTAGTGTGATGGTTTTCTTTTCCACAGGCACTTAATCTTTTATAGATGTTTTTAATTTTTCAAAAGTGGCTGCAGTTTTTGGATATTTTCAGACATCTAAGAATGATATTTTCAGGCAGCAGGAAATAAAGAAACTGAAAGTCCTCACTTGGTATGTGTGTATGACTTTGTGCTTTTTAATTTTTTTTAATGTTTACCATTTTGGTTTTCAATTCCTTACCTTTTTTGGAGAGAATAAAAGTACACACACACATTCGTGTGTCAGTGTATTTTATATATTTGTATTGATTTACCCTTGTAATACTCCTCTCAAGTAGATTCTCTTTGTTTAAAATCAGTAATTCCTTAGTAGGCAGAGTTCAGTTTATAAAAGGCCCAGGATTGTACAGATTCAAGGAAAACATGACTTTGGGTGTCTCAGTTTGACCTGTACAAACAAGGCTGGCATTTAGTTCTGCTGTTTGTTTGAGTTCAGGAATCTCAGTGAAATTGCTCATCTCAACATTGTAAGTATTTTCTCTTTTTTAGATAGCGTCTAAGATATCACAGATTCATTTTCTTTTCTAGTTTCTTTTTTTCTCTCATAAATTTTCATAAGTGAGTGTTGAATATATTGTCCTTCACATGTTGGCCGGGTCCACTGATAGGACATTAGTTGATATGAAATTAACATTTCTCTTCAGCAAGTCGCAACCACAAAGATCTTTTTCTTCAGTCCTTTTTATAAATTTAATAAACAACCATACTAAGGGAAAACACCTTCATCGTTAATTGTCTGGTTTTCTTGTGATGCAACAGCCTTTAATGTAAGTTATTGTTGTTGTTTTTGATGCCCACTTCTTAAATTCTAAGGTTTTATGTTGTGTAATCCATGTAGAATATTTTCTAAGACCTGTTATGTTTCTGTTCTGTGCTCATGAGCTAACGCAGTTAAGATGGGCCAGGGGACCTCACTTTAGTTTAGTAAATACACCAGCTTCAAATGGATGTGTGCCACAGGAGAAGATAATTCATTTCAGTTGTGAGAACTGTAAGCCATGATAAATGATTTTCCTTTACAAAATTCCCCATCTCTGAGACAGTATTAGTTTTTACTTTAATTACCGGCTGCCGTAATGTTTCCTATCCATAACTGTCGACGGAATGGACTGTTCCCGAGCAGAGGGTACGGCCTGTTTACTCAGCCGTTGCGAAGAGTGCCCAAGTCCCACCAAGTCTGGACTGCTGCGCGGGAGAGCGCCCTTCATTTAAATATTTAAATATTAATGTTTAATTGTAGAGGCAGAAAACTTCAATGTCATTTTAAGGATACCTAACTTTACCGGGAGTCTTTGTCTGTTATTAACTTTAGGGCCTTGTCTTGGGTCTTCACATCACTTGGAGGGAGGCGACCTTGCGGCCATATTGGAAAGTTGGAATGTTTTGTCTTTTTATTTTCTTCTTTTCCCCATTTTAAAAACAACAACAGAAAAGCTGTTGTCAAGGGTGGCTCTCTCAAAAATGGCTTAGTTGACATTAGCTGAAAATGAGCAGAACGACACTAACTACTAATTGATTACAGTAATTACCAGTCTTTGGCTAGTTTGTATTGGCAAACTCTATGTACTTCTGGAATAAATGTGAACTTGCAGAATGCAAGGAAAAGGTCACTCTCATTTGCATGATAGGCTTCATTAGAATATGCTAAGGACGAGACCTAGTGTTTTATGACTTCAGGTGATGAATAGCTACCATATTACTCTGCTAGATGAAAGCATGTTTCAGTCACCTTAATTTACATGCACTTTTTTTTTTAATTCCAAGAACAATCTTTTAGGTTACGGCAGTAGAGGAGCATATTGTGTTTTGAACTGAACTAGTTTATGTGTGTGTGCTTTTTGAAATAGCAAAAATGTTTTAGGTAGAATTACTTTGAAGCCTATTTTTAATGGTAAGATGAACGACAAAGCTTTTTCTACATTAGATTTTGTAGTGTTATAACTTTTGTCAGTCATAAAAGAAAATGGTTTTTAGTGGTTGTTTGAATAAAATGCAGGTTAACTCATCAGAGCTTTATTTTAGATTTTAGCTTACAGTCTTCAGTGTGCTGTAGACTTATTACCTAGTGAGCTTTATTGCATCCTAGAATGCATTGATTTTCACTTTAAAACAATGCAGTTTCATCACTTCATTAATTTTTTCCTTTTACCAGTTATGCTTAATTAGTACTATTTTTACTGAGATTAAAAAAAAATACAAAGTGTAGGCACAGCCATTATATAATGCCTACTTTTGCTGGAAGCCAGGACGCACTAGATGCCTTTGCCAGTTGTTTCCATGGCATTTGTTCAGTGCAAAAGGGGGGGGCGGGGGTTATGTAGAAATAAAACAAGGGTACTGTTCTGCAGCCCTGCCTGAATACATGCCTTTAAAGTCAAGAATTATGTTTCCCGTTGTACAGATGTTCTCATTTACGGTGTCTGATTGTGTAGTGATGGCTCCTGTTAGCTGCCATTATCCTTACATTCTCATTATGAGAGAAAAATACTCTTGGCTCCTAAAAGTAACTTTATGAGAAGTATCAGCTCCTAATTAGCAGTGCCTATATAATCTGTTGGAACACAGGGTTAACACTTCCTAGATACGTTGCTGTTACAAAGTTTCTTCATCTTTGAGAAGCCATTCCTCTGAGTAAAACTGTGTAGAGATTGGAAAAAGTAGACAGTTTTTTCTTTTATCAAATGCGGTTTTGTAATAAAATTGTACAGTGAGCTTGCACCAGCTTTTTAAAATATCATTGCTGCCACTGAATAGGTTTGTAATTTATTTATTCATGAATGTTGGAGGCATTGTTGATTTATTTGTTTTTAGAGAAGTTTTGTTGAGGGAGATAATGAGCAGAGCTGGTGTTAATCATTTACTGTGCAACTCTAAAGAATGAAAATTTTGCATATTTTTAGCATTGTTGGGGAAAATAAATTCACTCAATGCTAATGGTCTGTTGGTGTAATTTAAAAAAATACTATCTTACTCTGGAGAAGTGCAGTATATTCTTGTGTCTTGCTAAAAGCTAAACTAATCAATACATAATTATACATTTATATGTACATATGTATTAAGCGATCATGATTACTTGTTATCTGTAAAGATGAAAAATTAATTGGTTGTTGGTTAGTGCCATAGATGACTACCATACTTTCTCATGTATACCTCTAGGTATACAGTTTCAACAAAGAACCACAGGTGTGTGTGTATGGTGTGTGTATGAGTGTGTGTGTGTGTGCACACATGTACATGTGTGCACACATGCGTTTAGGTATATATTTTCAGAGAATCACAGATAGTTTTTTGTTTTATATTATAATTTGGAGTAATGCTGATTTTTAAATTCGTGGGGGGGTGTTACATAGCCTAGATTTAAAACAATTATAGTAAAATTAATTATAGTCATTTATAATACTAATTATGCATATATATATATAGAGAGAGAGAGAGAGAGGATCTTTTGCTGTATGTTGCTATATTTGAGAGCATTTAAATGTTTATTTAAAATGCAATGGTGGCTTTCTAAAGCAAAGACGAATTTATTTCAAAATCTCTGAAGGTGTTGAATTTTATGATATTTTGTTGGATTTCTGTAAAAACTAGTTGAAATTATGATGATAAGTGTTACAGTGCAGTATAAAATTGAAATATGGGGATGGATTGAAAATCAGACACTGCACAAAGGTAACCATGTCTTGTACAGGTCTTGAATTCAGGCATTGTTTCCTGTACAATTCTCATAATATGAATAGAACAGTGCAGAATTTGTTCTGCCTGAATGAACACTGGAAGGTGAATACTGGAATTTCTAAAGCTGATTTCACGTGTGTCATAGAAATTGTAAATCAGTTTAAGGAGACTTGAAAAGATATGTGAACTTTTCTGAAGTTAAGTAAAATATTTGATGTCTTGAGTTACTTATCTCTTAGTCAAGTTATAATATAAAAGTCCCTAGTATTTGCATGGCACTTTTTACATGAGAATAAGTTACTTGAATTGTGAGACATCCATCCTTGTAATTTTGGTATATGGCATATGATTCGTTGAACTTACTTTGATTTACTGTAGACCAAATGAAAATCATATATGATGTTTAATTATGTTATTGATCTTTAACATGATATTTTGTCCTGGTTCTGGTATCATAAAGACTTTTTCTGCATTTCAGTGAGATTAATAGAAAGTCTGACTTACTGTTAAGTGGAAAGCTTTTTTTTTTTTTTTGCGGTACGGGGGCTTCTCACTGCTGTGGCCTCTCCCGTTGCAGAGCACAGGCTCCGGACGCACAGGCTCAGCGGCCATGGCTCACGGGCCCAGCCGCTCCGCGGCATGTGGGATCTTCCCGGACCGGGACACGAACCTGTGTCCCCTGCATCAGCAGGCGGACTCTCAACCGCTGCGGCACCAGGGAAGCCCGAAAGCATTTTTATATGTCACTGTTTGGAGCTGTTTGCTTCTCATTTCTTTAGTGCCAAATAAGTTTTTTCTCACCATAAAGTGTATGATTTCTCTGATTAACATTTACTATTGCTGAAGAGCTAATCTCTCTAAAGCTATGGCATACATTAGATTATTGGTTTGGATATTGGAATTTAGGATTACCGAGAAAGGAAGGCTTAGGACTTTAATTTTTCCTTATTAATGATGTCTCCTCCACTCCCCAGCGTGCCTTCCTCCCACCAGGTGGAAGCTGGAAGCCAGGGCGGGGGGGGGGGGGGGGTCGGTGTCGGGGGGAGGGGACAGACGTTAGAGGGCTGAGGTCTGAGACCTTGCTTCTCAGCTCCAGTTACTGGAGGATCAGCGGATAGAAGTCATGCATTGAAGCACATGTTTCTGTTGTCAGCGCCTGAAATGTAGGTGCTTTCTGAAACAGGTGCCTTTCTTTCAGAGGATGTTCTGACTCTTGGACTCTGCCTTTTTTTAACCACCTCCAGCTTAACTTAGAGGGAGAACAGGCTCCAGACAACTCTTTTTGAAGGGTTAGTATCCCTGGAAGGGAGGAGGTGATAGTAAGAATATGCACGGAGCTTAATCGCCTCCAGAATACACTCTGAAGGGGGACTCATGCCAATTATAAACCTTTATAAAATGACCTCGCCTGTTTTCATTTTCTAGGGTCAAAAAAAATATGTTTATTTAAAAATAAAACAAAGCGGAATGTGAAAGTGTTGTGAAAAAACGCTTTTATAGTATTCTGACCATTGAATTAAATATACATATAAAACTATGTATATGCCCAGAACATTATTAAGGACTTTATTTATTTTTTTACTTGATATTTTGCTACTTTTTATAGAGCTTCAGTTTAGAAGTTACCATGTAAATATTCTGGGCAGAATATGAAATATGCTATGTTAGTTTCCTGTGGCTACTGTATCAAATTACCACATATCTGGTGGCTTCACACAACAGAAATTTATTTTCTCTCAGTTTTGGAAGCCACGAGTCTGGCATTGGCATCACTGGACCAAAATCAACATGTCGGCCTGGCTGTGTTCCCTCTGGGCCTTCTGGAAGTCCTCACTGTGGCCCCGTCACTGGGACTCTTGCTTTCTTCTCTCCGTCAGTCACATCTCTTTCTGCCTGCCTTAGGAGGACACTTGTGGTTGCGACTTGGGCCCAGGAGGATAACCTGGGTAAACCTTCCCATCTTTACTTTGTTTGTTTTGCCACACCACACAGCATGTGGAACTTACCGACCAGAGATCGTACCCACGCTCCGTCCAGTGGAGTCTTAACCACTGAACCGCCAGGGAAGTCCAGATCTTCCCATCTTTAGATTCTTACTTAATAACATCTGCAAAGACCCCTTTTCATGTTAGGTAACGTTTGTTTACAGGGTGAAGGGATGCAGACCTGCTGTCTTTGAGGGTGACCCCTCTGCCCTTTATGATGTGCACATGCTCTTCGTTTAGGTATTGCTAACTAGCCATTTGTCCCGTGTGGGTTCAGTCCAAGGAACTAGGAAGATAGGGTGCAGGCCCTCATCTCTCACATGCATAGGGGAACGTGGCGATTGGGTTAAGGACAGCTTCACTGGTGCCTGTGTCCGACTGCAGGGTTGCAGTTCAGGGGTAAGGGATAGCGATTTTGGGGAGAGGGGCTTTTGGGAAATTGGTCCAGGTAACCCTATCTTTTTGCTCTCTTAACTCTTCTTCTGGTCCCTGATGCTTCACCACAGACAGATCTTTAGATGCCCCTGCAGGGAGGTACATAGTTACTAGTGCAGACTCTGGAGGCGTCCCTTCTCAATCTAGTCCGCCCCGCAGTACTGAAGTAGTAACCAGGTGATGTCTCTTTTGGCTTCTTGTGCTCTGTGCAAATGTGGTCGTTGCTGAGACTCTCCAGTCCGATCTGTACCAGACTGTCCCCGTCACTCACTTTGCTTGGGGAATCTTGGCAGAGAACCAGTCTCTTTTCTCATTAGCATAGATGGCAGGCAGCTTCATCATAGGAAGCTTGAGACCATCACTGGTCAAGTGATGTGAAAAAGAGCGACTGTTGTGTATGAGGTGATTTAGGGAAATCATTCAATGGATAATGTGTAAAATTGTAGGTAGTAAATCAACTGAGAAAAATTTAGGTAAGATAAATCATTAAGAGTTTCTATAATTAGATTGGGAAAATTTTATATACACACATGCCCACATACACATGTGTATGTGTATATATAAAATGTATATGTAAGGTATGTATATGCAAATATACACAAGTAAACATACATATGTACAACAAACAATTGGCATAGGCATATAAGTGCTTCTAAATTAGCCTAAAATAACCTTTGGAATTTAATTAAAGTGACTGTTTTATCTCACCTGGACTAGAGTGTGATGAAAGATGGCGGTAACCTAAATGATTTATACTGTTACCTCTCTGGATAAGAATCAGGTTAATAAAAGGATGGCAGTCTATGTCAAATTTAAAACCAAGTAAGCCAAGAAGCAAGAATTGTAAGAGCATTTATTAGGACAGTGTAGGGAAGAGAACCCTCATTTTGGGTAGTTTTATCATCTTAATAAGGAAGCTAGCTCTTCATTCTGCATCCTCAGTGAATCAACCTTTTAATTATAACTTGACTTCCCATGTGGCCTTTTAAACAGGTGATAAATCATGCTAGTCAATCAGTATAAGCATTCTGGTTTATTTAGTATTTTTTCATGATTTTTATCTAAACATAATAGTATCCTGATTTATTCATCTGTTTTTGTTTTGTTTTAATTTGGGTTATCTTTAATCATTTGACCAAATGTAAACACACTGTGAAGTCACATTATTAGGACCCCAGAGGTGAAGATATGTTCTTAGACTAGAGATGTTCTCCGATGTTGACTTTATCTTTAAATTCGTTAATTTATATCTGTATTCATCCAAACTATATTATATATATTTTCCATTTCGGATCCATATCTCTCAAATGATAGCAATTTCCCTTGGTTGTCAGAGGTACACACCTAAGTCTTTGTAACAGTGAAGGATACTCCCTGGCATGAAAACATCCTCTCTTATATCAATGACAGAGGCTGCAAACCCGGAGTAGGTGCTCTCTAGAATCTGTCATTCCCTCTGAGTAAAGTGCCCAGCTGAATTTTACAATGATCACCTTCTATAGAGTTGGAAGTGGAAACCTGGGATGAGGAAAAGTTTACAAAGGAAGAACAGTATGGTTCTTGTCTGGAATTCTGCATCAGTTGGGAAAGGCCAGATACCAATGAAAAGAGTTCCTGAAGTACTTTTTAGTTGTAAATTACATTCTGGGATGATTCTTTGGTGTTATTTTTTATTTATTTTTTTTGCGGTATGCGGGCCTCTCACTGTTGTGGCCTCACCCGTTGCGGAGCACAGGCTCCGGACGTGCAGGCTCAGCGGCCATGGGTCACAGGCCCAGCCGCTCTGCGTCATGTGGGATCTTCCCAGACCAGGACACGAACCCTTGTCCCCTGTACTGGCAGGCGGACTCTCAACCACTGCGCCACCAGGGAAGCCCTGGTGTTAATATTTTTAGCATATTAGCCAGGTATGGTAATCTAAGCTTTGCTTTTGATTCTTCACGTTTCCTATGCTCTATAGTTGGTTTAGCAGATGAGAAAGTTGCACGAGTTATAATAGAGAGAATTGAGAATATTAGCAGAGAACAGGTTTTCCATGAGAACTATTGCATAAGGAATATGTTAAGAGGACATACTTTCTTAAGTATAGAAAGAATACAGTTTAGAAATTAACAGCCTGAAAGAACTGTTAAATATTTGTCCTTCTTAAATATGTAGTGAAAACTAAAGAGAGATGAGCCCACTACCTTAATTAGATTGAGACATGAGAAATTGCTGATTTTGACTGCCTTTTTTTCTGTTTAGTTCAACCTAATACTTTTCGGAGATAGCCTAAATCATGCTTTGTTCTATTTTGAATATTTGTTAATAAAGCACTCAACTCTGCTCTTTGCTATTTTGTTTAAAGTAAAATCAGAACTCAAAAATGAAAGTTACCATTTTTTGGTAGACTCATATTGTTTTAGGAAGTGATAGGGTATTTAAACAATTTTTTTCTTTTGTTTCTTCCTTACTTGTACAATGTAGCTACAATAGCTCACAGTGTCTGTCCTCACAGACTTTTCTACTAAAGTGCAGAGAAGCTCCACCCCTGTTGTCTTAGCATCTTGTCTGGTCAGCCCCTCTTCCTATCGTAAGTGCTATGGTTTAGATAAAAACTAATATGTTCATTTTTTATATAGTGTGTTTTCAGTGTAGTTAATGACTGAATTTAGAGTAATTATAGACATTTAGGCCAGTTAGGACCCATATTTTCATTGTTCAGAAACCACTAAGAAAGGAAACAAGGAAGGGTGGAGAATAGAGGACAGATTCAGGAGATGTAGGAGGGTGACTGGCGTGGTGAAGGGTGGCTTTAGGTTTGGAACCTGGACGACTAGCTAGAAAGTGGTGATCTCTTAACCAAGGTAGAGAACCCTGGAGAGGGAGCACGTGGCAGGGATTAGGGATTACAGTGTGGGAGGAAAGATGACACGTTTAGTTTTAGTTGTGCACAATTTAAGGTGACCATAGATTATTCAGGTGGGGATATGTACTAGGTAGCTGGAAATCAGAGTTTAGAGCTTGAAAGAGACATTCAGACTTCAAATATGTATGCCTGTTTGTATGTGGATACAAGCAAAAAGATAGTTAAGAATCATCCTTATATAGCCGCTGGAACTATGGAAGTGAGTGATAATGACCAGATAGAAAAATATATATATTAAAAAAAATGGTAGGACAAATTTTCTTTTCTCTTTGCTACTCAGCTAGAAGGGACAAGAATGTGGTTGGTTAGGATTTATCCTGTCCTGTCAGATCTGTGTGCGTGTGTATGTATGACTGTGTGTGTGTATAAGATACCCGAATTCTCCTTTAATGTTTTGGTTCTTCTTTAGATAGATGTAAGGTAATATACCGATAATGTGAAGCTTTCGTATTTATAAAATAAGAGATTCTCCGTGATTTTAAATTACTAAATCAGATAAGGACCATTGTAAGGTTTATTTGAAGTATACGATATTCCCTTTTAGGATAAGTAGTGATAAAATCCTAATGAGTTGTCACAGTTTTAAGATTGTGAAGTTCCCTAATTGGTATTCATACAGGTATTTTTAATGGAAATAACCTCTTGCAGTCTAAAATGTTGTGAAAGAAATTTTACTACACTCCTTCTGCCTTTATCTGGAACATTTTGTTTTCTTAGATGTTTATATGTTGTGTCTGTTGCCTCTAAAAGAACAGGTATATTATGGTTTATTACCTGCTTCCTGCTTATAAGACACATGTTTTTTCATATTTTAACATTTTTGAAATTGTGATGTGTTTTGAGTTAATTAGGGCATAAATATGGTGGTACTTTTTCACCTTTGGAATGGGATGTTATTAAGTCATTTGTCTATCTCAAAATTGATATTCAGAATCAGAATGAAGTAAACACTGTACAACACATTATTGTAATGCACCGCACAAGCGGTTCAATGTCGTCACGGGCCCTTTGATTAGTTGATTCCAATTTGGGCTCTCCAGTTATTTCATATTGTGGAGTGTAGTGTTTAACCTCTGGCTGGAAACACTGGTTTTCCTGACCTTCAGGCAACAGATTAACCCGGAGAATTGGTTAATGAACTCAATATTTGTCCCCAAATCTGCTCTTTTATTGGTCACCTACTTAGGGAAATGATTAAAACATTTGTTTAAAAAAAACATAAAGCATTTGTTACGTTTTCACGCCCCTGGGGAAGCTCTGAGCTCCCCAGGGTTTGGGACGTTTTCATTCATCTTTGTATCTCCAGGCTAGCATCACGATGTGGCGCATACTGAACATGGGAACGCAAGTGGGGTGGTGGACGGGCTCACAAGCTCTGACCTGACCGTGGCCCAGCATCGGCTTTTCTTTGTGATAGTCCAGGATGTCTATGGACTCAGTGGAGCTCTACCTCTGTAGTCAGTACGAGGTATTTTGTAGCTGGTTTGGATGTTTTTCTTTTTAAATAGCATGAGGGTGTTGGCAGGGATATCAAGAAAAATTAATTTGCCTCTGTTATATTTTTAGATTATTAAATAAGCCATTAATTATAGAATATTCTGAAATTACAGAAAATTCTAAATAAAAATTCTAGCTTAATATTACTGCACAGAGCTAACCATGGTGAATTTTTAATTGTCTGTATATATTTATTTTATTTATTAAATTATCTATTTCGTTTACATTTACGTATGACATGAAATTGAAAACAACGATTTTTTCTAAATTATTCTAAAATGTTTCTCGTTAGTTCTCTTTAACAAAATGGTGTATTGATATATTCTTTATTGTAGATTTCTAACTTATCTTTCATTTAAACCTAAAAAATAGATCTAAATCGCGGTCCTTCTAACTAAGTCAATCCATTGTGAGAATATAGGTTTATGTTTGGCACGGTTTTTCTTTCACTAAAACTAGTTATGTTTAAAAAATATTAATGCGTGTACATTTTTCCAGTTACATTGCAAAGGACAATAACACTTTTTTCATAGAAATGTAGCAGTGAGAATTATTATAACTATATGTAGAAGTATGGGAGTCTGTCTCACAGGATGTGTGTGAGTACGACTTTTCCTAATTTTAGAAGGCACATTGAAATTACTTCTATGCTTTTTACTCCTTGATGGATTGGAAAATGTTGATTTTTCTTACCACAGAGTACCGAATGAATAGTAAGGGTTCATTTTTCTCTTTTGAGGGAATTCTAGTTTTACTTTTTCCACTCCTTTTAATCTAAAATTTGAAACAGAAGTTGTGTTCTGAATACCCACAGTTGTAATGCTTAACTAGTTAGAACCGACTGTACCTAAGGCCATTATATTGACAAATGCCATCATATATAATTGCATTATTATATTAAGGTTATGACATTGAAAGTTTGAATGTTAGGTTTCTCCTTTTGAAAGCAGACCTGGGGGTTGTAAAGGAGAGGCTGGAATTGTTTATAGAAGAGTTACTTCCTTTTAAATTTTGGATTTTGGACTTGAGTAGGGTTTTGAGGAAAAGTGTAGTTTGTAAGATTGATTCTTAGCTCTTCTGGTGTTGCTGGTGTGTTAGTATAATTACTGCTTGAATTGCTGTTATATTCCTTTTATCCAAGTTCCCTGGGGAAACATCAGTTGCTCCTGCCTTCCAGCACTCGGTCATCTTGTGTGTGTTAGTGCGGGCCGTGATCTATGGATGCCCAGCTGAGGAGTGGTGAAGGTCAGTTTTTCCCACACATGGAGACCACTGGTTTCGGTTGGACCACACACTGTCGTTTGGACTACAGTGGTCTCTTCTCACCGTGTGTTCAGTACCGTTTTTGGGATGGGAAGAGTCATTACTTGTGAAAGGCTTAAATGGAATTTTAGATAATATTATTTAGTTTCACTGGTTGTAGATATGCTGCCCATTGTTTGTAAATATATTTTTAATTTTGGAATAATGGAAACACATTTACTGGTCTTATATTTAAACTTATAGGAGGTTTTCTTAGGGGAGAAAATGAGAACAGGGCAAGACCAAAGCACTTGGAAGTTGATAAATTTCACACAGAAATTTTTGCTGCAATAGAAACGATTAAAAAAAAAACTTAAGTTGTGTCCAGTAATCACAAAAAATTGGAAACAACCCAAATGTTCATTACTACCACAATATACCATTTTTGAAAAACTCAAAAATAAGCCAAACTAAGCAATATATTATTTTATAACATTATAAAATATTACATTATTATATTACAATTATATTAAAATCACATAATATTTATTATATTATTTAAGGATGTGTACATATGTGGTAAAACTATAAAATCAAGTAAAGGAATGATAAAGTGATTCTTCATGTAGTTGTTTTTCAGAGTAGGCAGTGAGATGAGATGAGGAAAAAAAGCACACAGGTTGCTTTATGTTATACTTCATTCTTACCTAGCAGTTATATGTGTTCTTTGGTTGATGCCAAATATTATTTAAAGAACACATTTTTTAAAAACAGTTTCAATTACTTTGTTGTCTTAGTCCATTTGGGCTGCTATAACAGGATTCCACTGGGCAGCTTATAAACAGCAGATACTTATTTCTCATAGTTCTAGAGGCTGGAAGTCCAAGGTCCAGGTGCCTACAGATTTGGTGTCTGATGAGGACCTGCTTCCTGGTTGATAGACGGCCGTCCTCCTGTGTTCCCACGTGGCTTCAGAGGTGAGGGAGCCCTGTGGGGTGAGGTCTCTTCTAAGTTCGCTAATCCTATTCAGTGGGGCTCCACCCTCATGACCTAATCAACTCTCAACATCCCCACCTCCTGACACCACATTGGAGGTTAGGTTTCAGCATAGGACACACTTTCAGGCTATGGCACTTGTGGAGAGTCATAAATGTACCCCTGTTGAGGTGAATGAAAAACTCCTAGCATTATACGAATCACTATTTATGTCTTCATGGATATTTATAAGTTATTTTAATGGTGTAAGAGAAAGTAAGCCATTAGATGGTAATTTGTCTGATTTGGACAAAAGGAGCTAAAAATTTCTAATTTCTTCATGGGCCAAAAAAAAACTTACTCTTCAGTGACTTCTGTATATGTTTGGCCAGCAATTATCAGAAAAAGCTTATGCAGTCTTTTGGTATTCAAGACATCAGTATTCAAACAGATTTTCTTCCATCAAAATGACACATGACAGGGCTTCCCTGGTGGCGCAGTGGTTGAGAGTCCGCCTGCCGATGCAGGGGACGCGGGTTTGTGCCCCGGTCCGGGAGGATCCCACGTGCCGCAGAGCGCTGGGCCGGTGAGCCATGGCCTCTGGGCTTGTGCGTCCGGAGCCTGTGCTCCGCAGCGGGAGAGGCCACAGCAGTGAGAGGCCCGCATACCGCAAAAAAAAAAAAAAAAAAAAAAAAAAAATTACACATGACAGTTTAGTTTAAAATCAGCTGATGTATCATTGCTGCATTTTTTTAAACTAAGAAACATTAAAAAAACAGCTCACAAAGTTTTATTTTAAAATAGCTTATTGATACAAATAAGATTTTGATTCTGCTTCAGTTTTTATCCCTTTTTTTTTTAAAAGCTAAGGGAAAAATTTTTTCCTATGACTTTCAATCTATAGAAAATGAAAAGAATTTTAACGTTATGGTGGTAATCATAAACAGTACATTAGGTTTTCTATAATAACATGTACCATTAAAAGGCTTCATTATGGCAGTATCTTATGATCTTTACATGGCAATGAGGAGGAAAGAACATTATTAAGCATGAGGATTTCATGGCATTTTTACCTGTCCTGGGCCCTGTAGTGTCAAAAGTATAGTGCGGTTCCTTCTGCACCAGCTGACAGACACAGGCAGCTCTTGTGTCACTGTGTTATCACCTCATGTAACTGGAAGTAATCCCTGAAGCCAGCCTGTGTCGCATAGTCCTAGATGATGTCTTCATGGGTGCTGACCATAAAAAGTTCATCAAAGTAATGAGGCGAGGAGAGAGCTTGGTGCTCATGGGCAGAGCTCAGCACCAAGGAGTATGAACTGGCTCCAGCTGTGACAATAAAACAGCAGGTGGCTGCTGTCATTAGGGGTGGCAGATGAGGCAGGGGACTAACATGCAGCCCACAGAACTCTCATTTGTTAGCCATCACCACTGTACCATGCAAAATAGCTTCCATCTCAGTCAATTTTACTTTGCAAAATATTATACATAGCCGAAGGGACGCTCAAGCCCTGCGTACGCACATCTCCTGCCTTCACCTGCCTCTGGTCCACTC
Source organism: Pseudorca crassidens (assembly GCF_039906515.1). NCBI lineage: Eukaryota > Metazoa > Chordata > Mammalia > Artiodactyla > Delphinidae > Pseudorca > Pseudorca crassidens. The sequence continues at coordinate 4,649,841 of NC_090307.1, read as the reverse complement.
TGGTCTGACCTTACGTCACTCGACTTTATCTTGCCTTCACTCCCCCTCACCTTTTTGCTGGAAAGCATTACTTTATCAAGTCATGTTGAGTATGGCCTGTATTATTCCCATAATCTATTTGAAATTTTTAATAATGGTGCCGTCCTTGCCCAAGTGCTGCAATTATTTAGTATTTGGGGATGTTTACTTTATAAATGATGGTAAAATGAGATCCCACTCCTTTTGGATTTCATACTATCCTTGTCATCCCCTGTGAAGAAAGTCGAACTTAATGAAAGAAACAGAAGAAACAAAGCAGTGATGTCCAAAAAATTTTTCATGGATTTATTGTTCGAGGTGGCTGTACCATACATTTCAGAATTTACTTTCCTGAGTAATTTCAGTTTAGGAAATAAAGCATAGTGTTGTTTTAATAATAAGTGGGTTCGTGAACATTTGAGCATATTGTTATGGTTGAAAGTACAACAAGCAGTTCCAAGTTTTAATATCTTATTTGGGGAGTAAAAACTCTAAATAATAGAAACCATTATTTTTCCTTTAATACTGTAGGGAAAGGAAATTAAATTAGTTTGAGAATAAGAAACTGGAGAAACAAGGCATCTTATTGCCAACTATAAAAGTTAGATAACTGTGAAATTCTGTCACCTTTCTTTCGAAAATTTCTAAAGCAAACAGAGGCCAGAACTCATTCAGCAAAGAAAAATATTGTTAATATAGAATCAATTCTGTTTGTGCTTATTAAGAGGAGAAATACAACAGATAGTTTAACATTTGAAGAAGATTAATTCTAGTTATTTTGTAGCATGTCTGTTACTCCTGTATTAGTTGGAATAGTTTTTTTGTTTGTCTGTTTTTTTTGGTTTGTTTTTTGTATGTCAGTGGACACACGGGGATTTTTTTTAAATTTATGAATCATTTCCATAATTATTATCTTTGGGGCTCACACGGGAGCCTGTTCACGTTGTCTTCTGCGTCCTTTTGATACAGCCTGTCATTCTTTGAGCATTTTCTTATTTCTGGCACAGCAAGATATCCCAGGCCTGGGATCAGCTTTTTTGCCAAGAGTGCTAGATTCTTTTAATGAAGAATTGTATTTCTTAAGCCTGGGTGCTAGGTGAGTTCACTGGTTTTGGAATTTTTTTTCAGTGAGCAGACTTTTTAAATTTCCTACAGGATTGTTTACTAAAACATATTTTCCATTTACAGCTCTGTTCTTACAAAAATAATAATAAACACATTGAATACTATTTAAAATCCATACCATCGTTTTCCAGTTCCTTTATTATAAATTTGTCTGTGAAATACCTTCCAGCCTCACTTTGCCTACATCCATGCTGTAGCCTAGACACAGTCCTGATGTTCGCAAATGGGTTTACCTTTTCTCATAATTTCTTTCTGCCAGAAACTGCCTTCGCAAAGAAAATTCTAGTTATCTTTATGTTTTACTCTTTTGAAAGTATCCAGAATTCTTTCAGGCATTACTAAATCTCACCTACTTAATCATTTTACAATATTTTTGGCCTGTCAAAATAGAAGATACAAAATGACATTCTAGTTAAATGTTTGTATCTCTCTTTTTACTGATACGTAATATGTGAAAACTTAGAATGAATACCTAAATGAGTGGTGTACTGTGCTGTTTGTGAGCAGAGAGAAAGTCATTCACTGTTCAGCTTGATTCATCTGCACATAATCTACTTTCTGTCTCTGTGGATTTGCTTATTCAGATTGAATCATATAATATGAGGCCTTCTGTGCCTGACTTCATTCTTGTGACATGTTTTCAAGATTCATCTACGCTATAGCATGTATCAGTACTTCATTCCTTTTTATGGCTGAATAATATTGCATGATATGAATACAGCACATTTTCTCTATCCATTCATCATCGTATGGGCATCTGGATTATTTCTACTTTTTGGCTGTTATGGCTAATGCTGCTCTGAATATTCATGCACAGGTTTTGTATGGACATAGATTTTTCAATTCCCTAGGGTACATACTTAGGAGTGGAATTGCCGGGAAATGTGTTCATTGTATTTTTTAACTATATTGTGTTCCAGTCCATGAACATGGTATATCTATCAATTAACTTAAGTCTTTAGTTTCCTTTTATGATGTTTTACCACATTAAGTGTATATCTTGCACTTTTTTGGTTAAAATTATTTCTGAGTATTTAAAATATTTTCATAATTTTATTTTTCTTTATTGTTAGTGCATAGAATACCACTGATTTGTTGAATATTGATAATGTATCCTGCAAAATTGCTACAGTTGTTTATTAGTTTTGGTAGTTTTTTGGTGGATTTTTTAGGATCTTCTATGTGCATAATTGTGTCAACTGTGAATATTTATCCTTCTTTCCTTCCAATCTGGATTACTTCTTATCTCGTTTTCCTTGCCCAACTTCCCTGGGCTACAGTGTTGAATAGAAGTGATAAGAGCATAAATCCTAGCTTTGTTCCTGAACCTAGAGTGGTGACATTCATTTGTTCACCATTAAGTACCATATTAGATGCGGTATTTTTTTTTTTTTTTTTTTTTTGTAGCTGACCTTTAGTTTTGATGATCTTCTCAAATAACCAACTTTCAGGTTTCTTGATTTTGGCTATTTTTCTTCATTTTTTATGCCACAGTTTTTATTTCCTTCTATCTGCTTGTACTGGGTTTTGTTTGCTCTTCTTTTTCTAGTTTCTTAACATGGATAGTTAGGTTGTTGATTTGAGATATTTCTTCTTTTTAAATACAGATATTTATAGCTATAAATTCTCCTCTCACCACTGCTTTAGCTGCTTATAACTTTTGGTATGTTCTGTTTTTGTTTTCATTCATCTCAAAGTATTTTTAAATTTCTTTTCTCTTCTCTTCCTTGATCCATTGCTCGTGTAATAGTATGTTATTTACACTTACACATTTGTTTATTCCCAAATTTCCTTTTGGTATATAGATTTCCAATGTCATTACATATGGTTAAAGGAAATAAAAGTATTGTATTTATGATTTAACTTTGGGAAAATGTATGGAGACTTGTTTTACGTCCCAACATATGGAAAATCCTGGAGAATATTCCATGTACACTTGAGATTGTTTTTATTATGTGACATATTGTATACATATACATTAGTTCGGCAGGCATACCTTGGAGATACTGCTGTAAAGCAAACATTGCAATAAAGAGAGTCAGCACAAATCTCTTGGTTTCCTAATGCATATGAAAGTTATATTTACACTATACTGTGAGATAATTGTGCAGTAGCATTACGTTTAAAAACACAGTGTACATACCTTAATTAAAAATTTTTATTTCTAACAAATGCTAACCATTAACTGATCCTTCAGTGAACTGTAGTAGAGACGTCAAAGATCTCTGATCGCAGGTCACCATAACAAATATAATAATAACGAAAAAGTTTGAAATATTGCCAGAATTACGAAACTTGCACACAGAGACATGAAGTGAGCAAAGGCAGTTGGAAAAATGGAACGGATAGACTGGCTCATTGCAGGGTTGCCACAAAGCTTCAGTGTGTAAAAAAGGCATTATCTGCTAAATGCAGTAAAGCAAAGCACGATAAAATGAGGTATGCCTGTAGTTGATTTATGTTTTTATTCTAATATTCTCTTTCTTTTTTTATCTTCTATCTAGTTGTTTCCATTATTGAAAGTGGGATTTAATGTCTTCAACTCACATTTAAAAATTTTCCTCTTTTTCCCTTTAATTCTGTCAGGTTTTACTGGATGTAGTTTCGGGCTCTGTTGTTAGGTGTGTATATGTTCATAATAGTTACGTCTTCCTAATGGATGGACATTATTATCATTATAAAAATGTCCTTTTATTCCCTCCAGTAGCAATCTTTGTTTTAAAATCCATTTTGTCTGATGGTAGTCTAGCCACTGCAGCTTTTTTTTTTTTTCTGGTTACCGATTGCATGGTATATTTTTTTCATACTTTTGCCTTTAATTTACTTAAGTCTTTGAATTTCAAGTTTGTCTTTTGGCAGCATATAGTTGGATCATGTTTTGAAAACCCACTTTGCCAGTCTCTGCCTTTCGATTGGAGCATTTAGTCCATTTATATATGATGTGATTACTGGTAAGGTAGAATTTACATCTGCCGTTTTGCTGTTTGAGTTCTCCATGACCTTATTTCATTTCTGCTCCACTGTTTCACCATTAATGCTATCTTTTTTGTGTTAAGTATTTTCCTGTTTACCCTTTTAATTCCTTTTCTGTATGCATACATACATATAATATATGTATACATGTAACACGTTTGAGTTTACTTGCATGCATACCTTCTTTGCACACATATATTAATTGTGTGTGTATGTATAGTATGTAACATATATAACTATTATATTTATTCATATATGTATACACACATATATGTATATTTACCTTGTAGTTGAGAATTAGTATCTCAAGTTAAAACAATCTAGTTTTGATGAATACCAACTTAATTTCTTTCCTTTTTTTTTTTTTACATCTTTATTGGAGTATAATTGCTTTACAATGGTGTGTTAGTTTCTGCTTTATAACAAAGTGAATCAGTTATACATATGTTCCCATATCTCTTCCCTCTTGCGTCTCCCTCCCTCCCACCCTCCATATCCCACCCCTCTAGGTGGTCACAAGGCACTGAGCTGATCTCCCTGTGCTATGCAGCTGCTTCCCACTAGCTATCTATTTTACGTTTGGTAGTGTATATATGTCCATGCCACTCTCTCACTTTCTCACAGCTTACCCTTCCCCCTCCCCATATCCTCAAGTCCACTGTATAATAGGTCTGTGTCTTTATTTCTGTCTTACCCCTAGGTTCTTCATGACATTTTTTTCCCTTAAATTCCATATATGTGTGTTAGCATACGGTATTTGTCTTTCTCTTTCTGACTTACTTCACTGTGTATGACAGACTCTAGGTCTATCCACCTCATTACAAATACCTCAATTTCGTTTCTTTTTATGGCTGAGTAATATTCCATTGTATATATGTGCCATATCTTGTTTATCCATTCATCTGACGATGGACATTTAGGTTGTTTCCATCTCCTGGCTATTGTAAATAGAGCTGCAATAAACATTTTAGTACGTGACTCTTTTTGAATTATGGTTTTCTCAGGGTATATGCCCAGTAGTGGGATTGCTGGGTCATATGGTAGTTCTATTTGTAGTTTCTTAAGGAACCTCCATACTGTTCTCCATAGTGGCTGTACCAATTCACATTCCCACCAGCAGTGCAAGAGTGTTCCCTTTTCTCCACACCCTCTCCAGCATTTATTGTTTCTAGATTTTTGGATGATGGCCATTCTGACTGGTGTGAGATGATATCTCATTGTAGTTTTGATTTGCATTTCTCTAATGATTAATGATGTTGAGCATTCTTTCATGTGTTTGTTGGCAGTCTGTATATCTTCTTCGGAGAAATGTCTATTTAGTTCTTCTGTCCATTTTTGGATTGGGTTGTTTGTTTCTTTGTTACTGAGCTGCATGAGCTGCTTATAAATTTTGGAGATTAATCCTTTGTTAGTTGCTTCATTTGCAAATATTTCCTCCCATTCTGAGGGTTGTCTTTTGGTCTTGTTTATGGTTTCCTGTGCTGTGCAAAAGCTTTTAAGTTTCATGAGGTCCCATTTGTTTAGTTTTGTTTTCATTTCCATTTATCTAGGAGGTGGGTCAACAAGGATCCTGCTGTGATTTATGTCATAGAGTATTCTGCCTATGTTTTCCTCTAAGAGTTTGATAGTTTCTGGCCTTACATTTAGGTCTTTAATCCATTTTGAGCCTATTTTTGTATAGGGGTTAGGGAGTGATCTAATCTCATACTTTTACATGTAGCTGTCCAGTTTTCCCAGCACCACTTATTGAAGAGGCTGTCCTTTCTCCACTGTACATTCCTGCCTCCTTTATCAAAGATAAGGTGACCATATGTGCCTGGGTTTATCTCTGGGATTTCTATCCTGTTCCATTGATCTATATTTCTGTTTCTGTGCCAGTACCATACTGTCTTGATTACTGTAGCTTTGTAGTATAGTCTGAAGTCAGGGAGCCTGATTCCTCCAGCTCTGTTTTTTGTTCTCAAGATTGCTTTGGCTATTTGGGGACTTTTTTGTTTCCATACAAATTGTGAAAGGTTTTGTTCTAGTTCTGTGAAAAATGCCAGTGGTAGTTTGATAGGGATTGCATTGAATCTGTAGATTGCTTTGGGTAGTATAGTCATTTTTACAATGTTGATTCTTCCAATCCAAGAACATGGTATATCTCTCCATCTGTTTGTATCATCTTTAATTTCTTTCATCAGTGTCTTATAATTTTCAGCATACAGGTCTTTTGCCTCCTTAGGTAGGTTTATTCCTAGATATTTTCTTCTTTGTGTTGCAATGGTAAATGGGAGTGTTTTCTTGATTTCACTTTCAGATTTTTCATCATTAGTGTATAGGAATGCCAGAGATTTCTGTGCATTAATTTTGTATCCTGCTACTTTACCAAATTCATTGATTAGCTCTAGTAGTTTTTCTGGTAGCATCTTTAGGATTCTCTATGTATAGTATCATGTCATCTGCAAACAGTGACAGCTTTACTTCTTCTTTTCCGATTTGGATTCCTTTTCTTCTCTGATTGCTGTGGCTAAAACTTCCAAAACGATGTTGAATAAGAGTGATGAGAGTGGGCAACCTTGTCTTGTTCCTGATCTTAGTGGAAATGCTTTCAGTTTTTCACCATTGGGGACGATGTTGGCTGTGGGTTTGTCATGTATGGCCTTTATTATGTTGAGGAAAGTTCCCTCTATGCCTACATTCTGCAGCGTTTTTATCATAAATGGGTGTTGAATTTTGTCGAAAGCTTTCTCTGCATGTATTGAGATGATCATATGGTTTTTCTCCTTCAATTTGTTAATATGGTGTATGATGTTGATTGATTTGCGTATATTGAAGAATCCTTGCATTCCTGGAATAAACCCCACTTGATCATGGTGTATGATCCTTTTAATGTGCTGTTGGATTCTGTTTGCTAGTATTTTGTTGAGGATTTTTGCATCTATGTTCATCAGTGATATTGGCCTGTAGTTTTCTCCCTTTGTGATATCCTTGTCTGGTTTTGGTATCAGGGTGATGGTGGCCTCGTAGAATGAGTTTGGGAGTGTTCCTCCCTCTGCTATATTTTGGAAGAGTTTGAGAAGGATAGGTGTTAGCTCTTCTCTAAATGTTTGATAGCATTCTCCTGTGAAGCCATCTGGTCCTGGGCTTTTGTTTGTTGGAAGAGTTTTAATCACAGTTTCAATTTCAGTGCTTGTGATTGGTCTGTTCATATTTTCTGTTTCTTCCTGATTCACTCTTGGCAGGTTGTGCATTTCTGAGAATCTGTCCATTTCTTCCAGGTTGTCCATTTTACTGGCATACAGTTGCTTGTAGTGATCTCTCATGATCCTTTGTATTTCTGCAGTGTCAGTTGTTACTTCTCCTTTTTCTTTTCTAATTCTGTTGATTTGAGTCTTCTCCCTTTTTTTCTTGATGAGTCTGGCTAATGGTTTATAAATTTTGTTTATCTTCTCAAAGAACCAACTTTTAGTTTTATTGATGTTTGCTATCGTTTCCTTCATTCCTTTTTCATTTATTTCTGATCTGATCTTTATGATTTCTTTCCTTCTGCTAACTTTGGGGGTTTTTTGTTCTTTCTCTAATTGCTTTAGGTGCAAGGTTAGGTTGTTTATTTGAGATGTTTCCTGTTTCTTAAGGTAGGATTTTATTGCTATAAACTTCCCTCTTAGAACTACTTTTGCTGCATCCCATAGGTTTTGGGTCGTCGTGTCTCCACTGTCATTTGTTTCTAGGTATTTTTTTATTTCCTCTTTGATTTCTTCAGTGATCACTTCATTATTAAGTAGTCTATTGTTTAGCCTCCATGTGTTTGTATTTTTAACAGATCTTTTCCTGTCATTGATATCTCGTCTCATAGTGTTGTGGTCAGAAAAGATACTTGATACAATTTCAATTTTCTTAAATTTACCAAGGCTTGATTTGTGACCCAAAATATGATGTATCCTGGAGAATGTTCCATGAGCACTTGAGAAAAATGTGTATTCTGTTGTTTTTGGATGGAATGTCCTGTAAATATCAATTAAGTCCATCTTGTTTAATGTATCATTTAAAGCTTGTGTTTCCTTATTTATTTTCATTTTGGATGATCTGTCCATGGGTGAAGGTGGGGTGTTAAAGTCCCCTACTGTGAATGTGTTACTGTCGATTTCCCCTTTTATGGCTGTTAGTATTTTCCTTATGTATTGAGGTGCTCCTATGTTGGGTGCATAAATATTTACAATTGTTATATCTTCTTCTTGGATAGATCCCTTGATCATTATGTAGTGTCCTTCTTTGTCTCTTCTAATAGTCTTTATTTTAAAGTGTATTTTTTCTGACATGAGAATTGCTACTCCAGCTTTCTTTCGGTTTCCATTTGCATGGAATATCTTTTTCCATCCCCTTATGTTCAGTCTGTATGTGTCTCTAGGTCTGAAGTGGGTCTCTTGTAGACAGCATATATATGGGTCTTGTTTTTGTATCCATTCAGCCAGTCTGTGTCTTTTGGTGGGAGCATTTAGTCCGTTTACATTTAAGGTAATTATCGATATGTATGTTCCTATTCCCATTTTCTTAATTGTTTTGGGTTCATTATTGTAGGTCTTTTCCTTCTCTTGTGTTTCTTGCTTAGAGAAGTTCCTTTAGCATTTGTTGTAAAGCTGGTTTGGTGGTGCTGAACTCTCTCAGCTTTTGCTTGTCTGTAAAGGTTTTAATTTCTCCATCAAATCTGAATGAGATCCTTGCTGGGTAGAGTAATCTTGGTTGCAGGTTTTTCTCCTTCATCACTTTAAATATGTCCTGCCAGTCCCTTCTGGCTTGCAGAGTTTCTGCTGAAAGATCAGCTGTTAACCTTATGGGGATTCCCTTGTGTGTTATTTGTTGTTTTTTCCTTGCTGCTTTTAATATGTTTTCTTTGTATTTAATTTTTGATAGTTTGATTAATATGTGTCTTGGCGTGTTTCCCCTTGTATGTACCCTGTATGGGACTCTCTGCGCTTCCTTGACTTGATTAACTATTTCCTTTCCCATATTAGGGAAGTTTTCAACTATAATCTCTTCAAATATTTTCTCAGTCACTTTTTTTTTCTCTTCTTCTTCTGGGACCCCTATAATTCAAATGTTGGTACGTTTAATATTGTCTCAGAGGTCTCTGAAACTGTCCTCAATTCTTTTCATTCTTTTTTCTTTATTCTGCTCTGCGGTAGTTATTTCCACTATTTTATCTTCCAGGTCATTTATCCGTTCTTCTGCCTCAGTTATTCTGCTATTGATCCCTTCTAGAGAATTTTTAATTTCATTTATTTTGTTGTTCATGATTGTTTGTGTGCTCTTTAGTTCTAGGTCCTTGTTAAACATTTCTTGTATTTTCTCCATTCTGTTTCCACGATTTTTGATCATCTTTACTATCATTATTCTGAATTCTTTTTCAGGTAGACTTTCTATTTCCTCTTCATTTGTTAGGTCTGGTGGGTTTTTACCTTGCTCCTTCATCTGCTGTGTGTTTCTCTGTCTTCTCATTTTGCTTATCTTACTGTGTTTGGGGTCTCCTTTTCGCAGGCTGCAGGTTCGTAGTTCCCGTTGTTTTTGGTGTCTGTCCCCAGTGGCTAAGGTTGGTTCAGTGGGTTGTGTAGGCTTCCTGGTGGAGGGTACTAGTGCCTGTGTTCTGGTGGATGAGGCTGGATCTTGTCTTTCTGGTGGGCAGGTCCACGTCTGGTGGTGTGTTTTGGGGTGTCTATGGACTTACTATGATTTTAGGCAGCCTCTCTGCTAATGGGTGGGGTTGTGTTCCTGTCTTGCTAGCTGTTTGGCATAGGATGTCCAGCACGGTAGCTTGCTGGTCGTTGAGTGAAGCTGGGTGCTGGTGTTGAGATGGAGATCTCTGGGAGATTTTTGCCGTTTGATATTACGTGGAGCTGGGAGGTCTCTTGTGGACCAGTGTCCTGAAGTTGGCTCTTCCACCTCAGAGGCACAGCAGTGCTCCTGGCTGCAGCACCAAGAGCCTTTCATCCACACAACTCAGAATAAAAGGGAGAAAAATTAGAAAGAAAGAAAGAAAGAAAGAAAGGAAAGAAAGAAAGGAAGGAAGGAAGGAAGGAAGGAAGGAAAGAAAGGAAGGAAGGAAGGAAGGAAGGAAAGAAAGAAAAGGAAGGAAGGAAGAAAGGAAGAAGGAAAGAAGGGAGGGAGGCTGAGAGGGAGGGAAGGAAGGAAAGAAAAAAGAAGATAAAATAAAATAAAGTAAGATAAAATAAAATAAAGTTATTAAGATAAAAAATTATTAAGAAAAAAAATTTTTTTAAAGAAATAAAAAGAAAACAATAAAAAAAACAGTCGGATAGAACCCTAGGACAGATGGTGGAAGCAAAGCTATACAGACAAAATCTCACACAGAAGCATACACATACACACTCACAAAAAGAGGAAAAGGGGAAAAAATCATAAATCTTGGTCTCAAAGTCCACCTCCTCAATTTGGGATGATTCGTTGTCTATGCATGTGTTCCACAGATGCAGGTACATCAAGTTGATTGTGGAGCTTTAATCCACTGCTCCTGAGGCTGATGGGAGAGATTTCCCTTTTCTTCTTTGTTCTCACAGATCCCGGGGCTCAGCTTTGGATTTGGCCCCACTTCTGCGTGTAGGTCGCTGGAGGGCATCTGTTGTTCCCTCAGAAAGGACGGAGTTAAAGGAGTCGCTGACTCGGGGGCTCTGGCTCACTCAGGCCGGGGGGAGGGAGGGACATGGAGTGCGTGGCGAGCGTGCGACGGCAGAGGCTGGCGTGACGTTTCACCAGCCTGAGGTGCACCGTGCGTTCTCCCGGGGAAGTTGTCCCTGGATCCCGGGACCCTGGCAGTGGCGGGCTGCACAGGGGAGGTGTGGAGAGTGACCTGTGTTCGCACACAGGCTTCTTGGTGGCGGCAGCAGCAGCCTTAGAGTCTCATGCCCGTCTCTGGGGTCCGCGGTTTTAGCCGCGGCTCGCGCCCACCTCTGGAGCTCCTTTAAGCAGCGCTCTTAATCCCCTCTCCTCGGACACCAGGAAACAAAGAGGGAAGAAAAAGTCTCTTGCCTCTTCGGCAGGTCCAGACTTTTCCCCGGACTCCCTCCCGGCCAGCCGTGGAGCACTATCCCCCTGCAGGCTGTGTTCTTGCCGCCAGTCCTCTCCCTGCGCTCCGACCAAAGCCCGAGCCTCAGCTTGCAGCCCCGCCCGCTCCGGTGGGTGAGCAGACAAGCCTCTCGGGCTGGTGAGTGCCGGTCGGCCCTGATCCTCTGTGCGGGAATCTCCCTGCTTTGTCCCCCACACCCCTGTTGCTGTGCTCTCCTCCGCGGCTCCGAATTTTACCCCCTCCGCCATCCGCAGTCTCCACCCGCGAAGGGGCTTCCTCGTGTGTGGAAACCTTTCCTCCTTCAGAGCTCCCTCCCACTGGTGCAGGTCCCGTTCCTATCCTTTTGTCTCTGTTTATTCTTTTTTCTTTTGCCCTACCCAGGTATGTGAGGACTTTCTTGCCTTTTGGGAGATCTGAGGTCTTCTGCCAGCATTCAGTAGGTGTTCTGTAGGAGTTGTTCTAGGTGTAGATGTATTTCTGGTGTATCTGTGGGGAGGAAGGTGATCTCTGCGTCTTACTCTTCCGCCATCTTACCAACTTAATTTCAATGCTGTACTACTTCCAGTGTATTACTATCCAACAGCTTCTATGTTGAAATAGAAATTATTTTATTAAAAAAAATTTTTTTACTTAATAATCAGGGTGCCATGTTGACTTTTTCAATTTTTGTGTTTTAATATACAAGTCCTTTATCAAATATGTGATATGCAAATATTTTTTTCCCCGTCTGTGGCTTTATTCTCTTTAGAAGAGGAGAATTTTAATATTTTGATATTATTAAATTCATATATTTCTTCTTTTTTGGATTTTGCTTTAACTGTAATATCCAAGAAATGTTGGATAAAAAGTAAATAAATAAAAATAAATAAAATTAAAAAAGAATAGACGTAAATACTAAAATAAAGCATATTTAGTCAAATCATGGTTTCCCTTTTATTTGTAAAGAAAAAAAAAAGAAATCTTTGCCTACATAGTTCAAGGTCACAAAGATTTTCTTTTGTATTTTCCCCCAGAAGAGTTATAGTTTTAGATTTTACATTTAGACTTGTAATGCACTGTGAGATGTTCTTTGTAAACGCTGTAAGGTATTAAATGAAAATAATTACCATTTCTTTTGGTCTTCATTCTTTACTCGCATTGTGTCTGTAAATCTACTGTTATCCTTTGGTCCTCTGTATATAATATGTTTCTTTTTCTCTGGCTACTTTTAAGATTTTCTCTTTATCATTGGTTTTCTTTATGTTTGCTTTATTTGTAGTTTGTTGAGCTGTTTGTACCTGTGGGTTTATAATTTTCATTTAATTTGGAAGATTTTTGGTCACGATTCCTAAAATTATTTCTCTCTTCCAGTTGCATTTTTAGACATTGCAGTTACGTTGCTTAAAATTGACAACTAATTCTGTTTTCATTTTTTAAAAATTCTTTTTCTCTGTGCTTTAATTTTTAAAAAAATTTCTATCCTGATTTCTTCTTGTCCTCTATTCTGCGTGTCAAAACTGTTATTATTCTCATCTAGTGAATACATCTCTCCCATTATAGGTTTTAGCTTTAGATGTTTGCTTTGCATTTTTTATGACTTCCATCTCTCTTATCTTTTTGATCATTTGGTATTCATCTATAGTAAGTTTTAATATCCTTGTCTGCTAATTTTAACATCCTGTCTGTTTCGGGTTGGTTGTAGTTGATTAATTTTTCTCCTTATGTGAGTCATATTTTCTTACTTCCCTGAGTGGTAATTTTTCATTTTATTCTAGTTGTTACGAATTTTACTCTGTTGCTAATATTTATTTTGCGTTTCAGTACATATTCTTGAACCTCGTTCTGGGATGCAGTTAACTCAGCTGAAAAAAGTTTCACATTTTGTGCTTTACTTTTGAGCAGATTCTAACAGTGCTTAGTTTGTGGCTAATTGTTCTCTACTGCTGAGGCTGACCTTTCTGCACAGGCTTGCAGAAAGTGCTTCTGTGTGAGCACTGAGGTGTGCTGTTCCTTCTGATCTTTTCTGTGTGTTCCTACATTGCCATTGTGTAGTTTCTTCATACATCAGCTTGATCAATAATTAGCTGAATGCTCCACGCCTTCCCCCTGCAGATCTTCAGTTCTCTGTATGTGTAGGGTCTCTCTTCTCTGTACTCTGTCCTGTGAATTCCAGCTGCTTGGTTTTTATGCCGTCTCATTTCGTATCAAGTCAGGGACTCTGCTTCTCTCCAGCTGCCTCCCCCACCTCGTTACACTGTCTGACAGCTGTCTCTCTCAGATCACTTTCTTGGCCTGATGTCCTGTGTCTTAAAAATTGTTATTTCATGTATGTTGTTAATTTTTTAGTTGTTTCACTTGGGGAAGGGTAAATCTCTATCACTCCGTCTTGTAACTTCTGATCAGTCAGGCATTTGGAATCACTGTGATTTATATTACTGTGTGTGTGTGTGTGTGTGTGTGTGTGTGTGTTGTGAGTAAAGTTAAGGGATTCCTTACAGGGATTTGGTCTTACACCTCAATGGGAGCTTTTCAACCAGTCTCTGTAAGGTGTTGTCATTGCATCTGATGTTGGAGGTTGAAATGTACAGGGTAGGCTGTTGAGAAGTGAGGAAGCATGTACATTAGGGGGAACAAGGGTAAGATGGAACCCACAAGCATGAGCTGGAGCCCTGGAGGACAGATGGAATCCCCTGAATGTTTTCCCTGTCTCTGACGTTGGGGGCCAGGAGGGCTGGTGGTGGTTTTTGCAGCAGCTGGCCTCTTTCTCTGTTGCTTAAGCATATGCAGCTGTACCAGGAGTCAGGGAGGCTGACGAGGCCCCTAGTTGTGGGGAGTAGAGTTTGTTGTTGCCTTACGACAGTCAGGTGATCCTGGGGATAAATGACAATACCCATGAGCCGTGGCTCCACTTCTGCCCTCTGTATGTCTCACCAGACTCTCTCCTGGCAGTCCCCACATGGGTACCTCTCGGGCATGGAATTCCGGGAAGTGTGGTTTGGTCTGTCCGTGTCATCATGTTGCAGAGCCCCAGGACCCTACCCTTGCCGAATTTGCACCAGTGTACATCGTCTTCACCTGCATTTAATATCTCATCTAGACAGAAAGGATGCTCTGCTTCTACCTAATGTGATGCACAATCCAGTAGACAGTCAACCTTGACCCATCCCTTGCAGAGGACACACAAGCCAGTTTTCATCTTTGAGGGATATTCATTCTTCTTCTAATTCACATTTTCTCTTTGCTGTCTGTGGCTGAAATAATGAGTTGTAAAAGTAACATTGTTAACACATCTTATTTTAGATAAGGGGATTAAAAAAGGGAAAGGAAATAATCCTGAATTTATTATTATTTAAAAAATTTCTGAGTGTTTCTTATTTCAGTTGGTTCACTTAGTTCATTTTATTATAAATTGTTATGGGAAAGTAAGTCACCCAGAACTCTTATTAATTGACACTTCTGCATCTCTTCAATGCAGCAGTAATTGATGATGATGATTATCTCCCTGAAACACTCCATGTTTTTGATATGCTTGATGAATCATTAAATAAAGATTAAATTCTGTTCTATAAAATTTTATTATTAAATGCATTCTATTGTGTTCTAATTTTTTGTTTAATTATGTTCCTCAAAAGATATTTATCTTAACTATGTGTGAACCTTGATGTAAGATACAGATTACCCTTATCTGCACATATCTCATGATGGTGTGTTCATGCCAAGTGAGTTCAAAAGTAGATTATATCATTCTGAGATCTCAGTTTTTGGCTCTTATTTATAAATAGCTCAAAAAACATTGGTTTGGATAAACATATTGAATTGGTATGACTAGTTTCAATTCATTTTCACACAAATTGCAACTTGAATATTCTTGTTAGCCAAATAATATTTTGAAAGTAATACATTCAAAAGTCCCCCAACTCAAAATTGCCATTAAACCACAAGTGCCTTTACGAAGTCTTGGAAATAGTGCTTTTGGACAGTTTAGCACTTCACACGGGCTCCTTCTCTAATGGAAATTACCAAAGAATATTTCTTCCTGAGTGTTAGATCATGTGTGAGGCTTTGAAGCAACTGTCTGCTGGCCCCTGTGGGCTCAGCCATTTCCAGTTTCCTCTCGGACAGGACAGGAACCAGGGAGTGGTCACCACCCCCTCCCTGACGTGCCTGAATTTCATGTTATTGTGTTGTCAGTTTACACAAAATATCCCGGAAGAAATTTCAAGACAAATCACATGTAAAAATGGAAATCCCTTTTTCAGTGAATTTATTGATTGCTGTTTTACTCCTTGACATAAACACCCTCGTGTATTATAGCTCTTGCACATTTAATCAATAAAGACAATACCAGAATTATATGCTTGGATAGGAAGAGATTCTTAATTTATTAATAGCAATCATTTATTGAGACTTACTGCATTTCTTGCAGTATCTAGGTACTTTACTATAGGTTTCTATATACTGTTTTACAGAAATATTTCCATTGCTGTATTCAATTTCATTATACCCCAATTTCTTATTTGGAAAGTGAGGTCAGTAATGCCATATATCTGATAATCCTTGGCAAATGTTTATTACCCTATTTGGCACATAGTATTCACTCTCCAAAATGGTATACTTTCTTAGTTTTTATTTTTTACCCCTTGCATAGCCCTATGAGGAAGTCTTCACATCCTAGAAGGAAGACCTGGGGATTCAGGGAGTCCCATGCACCATGCAAAGCTCCAGTGCTTGTGCTAGGTCCTCTTCTGCCTCCTGTTCTAGGAGGAACCCTAGTCTTCATCATCACTGTAAAGTCAGCTGACAGTTCCTGAGGGCTCACTTGCTCCTGGCACTCCCAGAAGCCCTGCCACACTTCCTGTCATGTCATGTCACAGCAGCCCTGGGGAGGAGAGGTGGTGTCCTCATCCGGTCACGGTATGGCTGGACTTAGCCCCAGGCTGCACTCTGGGCCTTGGACTGCACTTTTCCCTAGGGTGCTGCATGTATTCGGATTTCTGTTGACCGTATTAACAGTTTCCTTTCCCAGGATTATATCTAACAGTAACTGGAGCTCCCACCCTTGTTTGCCACCTTCAGAGGGGTTTAGGTAACTCCAGGTAAAGGGCTCCTCGGGAAGGTTTTCAGTGCATATAGCTCACGTTCAGAGTCTTCTGTCTCACCTCTTCCTTCCTTCCTTCCTTCCTTGTCACACTGGGACCGTTTGAACATGTCTAACAGTGTTAATTTTTGCTTCCCCTTCTACGTATCATTTCACTGGTTATGGAAATCCTTATTCTGTAGTTTGTCACTAATACAGTTGTTTACTAAACTCATTGTATCTTTTTTCAAAATTTAGGTATCAGTGATTTCATTTTGCCTTATGTTTCATTGTTATAATCTGAACCAAGGTCAAGTTACTGTTAATTTCAGACCCTAGATTAGACCAGCTTTTTGCCTCTCCATTTCAGCATTTTAAAAATATCCTGCTTAACCCATGTTGTTTCTTGAACTCAGAAATAAAATACACTTACATTATTTATTTCCTTACTTGTTTTGGCAGGAGACTTTTTAGTTAAAAAAGAAAACAAACTAATGCAGCAGACACCTGAAATAAGGCCTAATACCTTAATTATAATTTATAAGGTGAAGAGTGAAAGAACGATTTAGTGATCAAGTACGGTATATGGGCTCTGATCAGACAACCTGTGTTCAGATCACAGCTCTGCCATTCACTAGCTGTGCAACCTCGGAGGAGTTAGTTAAAGTAGATTAAGTTACTTAAAGTATATTTAAAGCTCCTCATGCTTTTCATCCATCAGTTAGGTTGTTTTAAGGGTTAACTAAGTTGGTAGATGTAAACACTCAGAACAGAGGTTGGCAATCTCCCTCTGTACAAACAAGCAAAACAAAAAAAATACCTGAATATGTGATTGCTTTCATTATTGTTAAGAATGTGGTTAATATTTGGAAGTCTACAATGTAATATTAAGGTTTTGGGGGTGTAATATTTATAGTTCTGACAATACTAATAATTGCATTAATTGACAAGATCAGCTCTAGAAATAAGGAGTAGTAACTTGCTGAAGGTCTCCCCTTCCTCCTTTTTGTAGTGCAGGAAATGGTGTGTGAGTGTGTTTGTGTTTGTGCCACTACCTCATAGTTTTCTCAGAAGGCTGTTTCTGATTGCTCTCGCTAACATTTTATAAAATCTAAAAGCTCACCGCTAGTTTTTGGACACAGAATGCTTACTCTCAGGAGACACGTGACACTTAGAAAAGTTTTTGTTTCTTGTGAACGAACAAAAATTTCCAAGTTTTGTTTCTCCATGGGGATTTTCAATAAACATAATAGCATTTATTTTCATGGAGAAGCAGAGCCATATAGGAAAATTAAAATTATAATTTTAAAGGATTCCTGGTAATTCTAAATTTTGGGATGTTGATAATTTGTTTTTGAAGGGAGTTTCTTTATGTAAAATTACAAGGATAAACATTTCAAATGTGGAAGTAGTCGGTTCTCTGTGGTGATTATAACCAAAAAAGGCAATAGCATTCTGAGAAATTATGCCTTAAGATACTTCAGAAACAATGGAAGACATACTTGGTCTGGCCTAGCAATGATTTGGTGAAAGAGTTTGAGAAATGTAGTTTTTAAGTATTATTTAATACCTGTTAACTTCTGAATTTGGAGTAAACAAATATCATGGAATTGTAGATTTTTCCTTTATTTGCAAGGTAAATTTTTGGACAGATTAGAATTCATTTGAACTTCAGGTTTTTCTGTGTTCCTGTAAGTTAATGTGCTCATTTATAGGTAAGGTAAGTGGATGAGAAAATTTTTTCCATGAAGTCATGGTTGAACAGTGTAATTGGAAGCTGCTTTCAAATATGTTGACGATGATATATAATGTATTTTATTTTATGTGTTACGTAAATGAAGGTTTAGTGCTTCACTTAGGTTTTTAAAACATTATACAACGTATTTTACGTTATCACACTAATATTAGCATGATCTTGATTTCCGACACTTTGAGGGTAAAATATTTTATTTTATCTTGATTTCTGTTGATAGTAAAACCAATGCAGTTTATCTCAATTGGGTGTTCATTTAATAATGATCAGCATCTTTATATTTATTTCGAAGCATAATTATACTTGTTAACTGACTGTACATATTTATTTTTGTCTGACCTGTTTCACAGGTCATTAATTTTTAGTTTGTACCTTCAACATATGATAAATATTTTCTTTTTAAATATTATGAGCACTTTTCTAATCTTGGTGAATTAAAAAAAAAAAAATCTGTCCAATATCAGCTACTTGGTTTTTCACTCATTAGTTTAGAAAGGTTCGTACTCATTTAGAACAGCGTTGAATATACTGTAATGATTTTATTTGTGAACGCTTTTATTTCTGTAGTTTTTCTTTTTTCTTGTTTTCCATGAGGGTATAATCTTTCATTAGTCAGGGGATGTGGAATGGTGGGAAGAGCTCTATATAAAGGTCACCAGGCATGAATCCTACTTTTGCATTTTCAGCTCCTTTGCCACATTTTCTTGAAAAAGTCAAAGTCACTTATCTTCTCTGAGCCTCAATTCCCTCTTCTCTCGGATTGAGCCGATAATGCCTCCACCACTTACTCATTCGGTTATGCGGAGCCATTGAGGAAACATAAAACATGCTGTGTAAAATATGAAGTATCATTTTGCTTCAAAAATTTTTATTATTATAGAAAAACAAAGAATATAAATAATCTAAAACTAGATCTCATATCAGAGCGAATTTGCCTGGTATTTGCTTTTCTTTATATATATTTGTATGTGTATATGTGAGAAAACAAAAATGCACATACATATATGTACATGGGATTACATTGTATGTAGTACTTTTGTCTCTTTTAAATCTAATATTTCCTGAGAAACATTCTGTATCTTTTATTGATGCATAATATTCTAATAATGCCACTACTATTGCACACTTAGGGTGTTTTCATTTTTTTGTTGGACTGTTTTTTTTGGCCTTCATATAAGGTTCTTTCTTGAGGGTACGTCCAGAAGTTGGAATAATTGGTCCAGAATGACTATTGAAGACTAATGTGTTTGCTTAGGACTTGGTGCTTCATTCAGTTCAGACAGGGAAGCATGAAGTGTTTATGAGCTAAGCTGCAGTAGGAACATACTTATAGGAAGATTGGGTGATGGCGGTATATAGGGTGAACTGTAATGGAGAGCACCTTGAAGCTATAGCACTTCAATAAAATGGTTTGGTCTAGCGTAACTATAGTAGAGGGAGAGAAGTACGGTCTTGAGAGGGAGCCGTTGTGAAGAAGCAATTGATGACTTATAAACACGAGAATATGATTATTAAATTGGGAAGCTGGTACAGTTGGTAGAATTAGGGAGGTCTGGAGCAGCCCCTTAGTGAGGGAAGATCATGACTGAGTGTTGGATATGTTTTAAGGTATCAGCAATTCAGACAAGAAGAAGGGCCCTTGCAAAGGCCGTGGGTGGAGATGTCAGTCACTCAAAAAGAGGTTATGCACTGAAGCTCAGGAATTGAACTATACCTTTGAAATAAGACTGTATACGAATAAAAGTGTCACCGTAAGAGGATGAGAGGAGGAACCAGAATCGACAACAGTGAGAAGCAGGAAGTGCTCAGAAATGGGTTAGAAGAACTCGCACCAGAAGCCAAGTTATTAGAGTTTAAGAAAGTAATAGTGAGCAGTATGTTTACACCTTAATGATTCACAGAAAAGAATGATCTGAATAGAAAGTTTTGCTTCTATGGATAAAATATGATTTGTTTACAGAAATGTATTTGTATACCACTTGAAAATATACTACAAAGTATTGTAGAATAATGAAAAGATATGATTGATTTTTATGACGAATGCTCAT
Source organism: Pseudorca crassidens (assembly GCF_039906515.1). Lineage (NCBI taxonomy): Eukaryota > Metazoa > Chordata > Mammalia > Artiodactyla > Delphinidae > Pseudorca > Pseudorca crassidens. The sequence continues at coordinate 4,629,808 of NC_090307.1, read as the reverse complement.
GTACCAAGTGTGGCCATTACAGTTGAGATCCTCTCTGTTTCCTTTCCTGCCTGCCATATGGTTATTTATTTGTGTTCGTTGATTTATTTCCTACCTTTGTATATTGAGAGGGCTTGGACCCAGTGATATTCCAAACAGCAGCTGTCATAGCTAGCATCTAGGTCTTGCCTTGTAAATACCACTCCTTACTCTAAGAAACCAGGGCTGATCCAGGTCTACAGCAGGGGAAGGACATGGTGAGCCTGGAACATCTTCTGCTAGAAAGTAAGGAAGAGCCTGAACGCTAAGAGGAGTGATGTCAAAAGGACATAGAAGCCAGCTTTAAGGGGCTTCCAGTGGCCAATTTGGGGATAGTATGAGAATTACAAAGCATAGTTATGATAATTGATTATGAAGCATGGCATAAAAGTGAAAATCCCAGAGTCCATTTAAAGTGCTCTTGAAAGAGAGCTAGAGAGAGCAGATGAGACAGACAAGGGCAAAATCCTGAGGTTCTTTATAGAAGAATGCCAGCTAATAAATGTCGAAGGCGTGATAGAATTAGAACACTGCCATCCTGCAGCACTCCTTGTAATCACTGAGATGGGTAAGCTTCGTCAGTGAGCCCTGCAGCCGCTGGGAGCTGGTTGTTAGGAAGCAGGATATTCACACAGTGTCAGCTTCTAGCGGCCACGTGCATTCCTTGGCTCCTGGTCCAATTCTTCACCTTCCAGCTGAGCAGCGTAGCATCTCTGTGACCCTGCCCTCAGAGTCATCCCCCTTTCTCTGCCTCCTTTCTTCTGTCTGCCTCTTCCACTTCTAAGGACACAGATTACATTGAGTCCACCCAGATACTCCAGAATAGTTTTCTTATTTTAAAGCCAGCTGTTCAGTGACCGTAGTTCCATTTGCATGCCACGTAACCTAACAGGTTTCACGAGATGTGGAGGTGGACATCTTTCAGAAGCCATTGCTCTTGTGATGTAGAGTCAGTAGGAGAAATGCACACTTACTGCAATACTGAAAATCTATAATTCATCTGTCTTTTATACCGATACCATTAAATAATTGAAATTATTGTAAAACTATAGTATAAAAATAATCTATTCATTTAAGGACGTTTTCAGAGTGGTAATACCTTATTAATCATAAAACAGACATATCAAGCAAAATGGTAGCAATTTCTATATATTTTTAATAACAAGGGGCATTTGCTCCAAAAGTCAAATCACATTATAGATAATATATTTTTGTGTATCTAAAACTTGAATGATGACCGTGTAACAGCCACTGTGCCAAGTAATGCATTTTTATAACTTTCTGAGGTAAGTGTGATGATCCCCACACTACAAATTAGGGAGCAGAGGATTAGTGTGATTTAAAGAATTGTGCAGGATCACCCATATGGTAAGTGGTAGACTCAGGATCTGATCTCAGTGCTGCTTGACTGCAAAACCTGTGCCTTATGAAGTGTGAGCCCAGTCATTTTTATGTCCCAGTCTCAAAATTCCTCTGACTCTACGGCGGCATTTTCTAAATCCTGAAGACGCGGTTCTAGCAGATGTGCATAGATCTGCTCTGAGGAAGGTACTTAGTGGTGAGCAGGTGTAGAGAAAGTGGTCCAGTCCTCCTCCCTTGCTTGGTGCCCAGCGCTCACCAGCGCCGCCCTGACTTGAAGTCTGCAGTGTTTACTCCTCTGATCTGGGCCTGTCCAGTCTTATTCCATACCACCCCCCATCCCTACGTCTTTGGGTAACATCCCTGTTAACATTCTGCGGAACAGTCATCTGTAGGATATTTGGCAATGTTGAGAATCTGGATAAAATCTGAAGTTTTTGGCATGATTTATAAGACCCTTCACAATGAGAATTCTGCTTGTTTTCTTTGTTGTCTCAAATTTTCACTTAATTCTCTAGCAGTGTTTCTTGACCTTTCTCTGTTATTTTGTTCCAAACTGTACGCCCTGTTCCATGCGCCTGGAACCTGTGCCCACAAGCCAGTTTAACCATTCTGCTCCCAGACTTCGTTGGAACTTTTCTAGAAGCTCCTGCTGTTTGCTCTCTCCGTACCTGCTACCTCAGTCATTGCGCCTGACGCTGTTCTATCGTCCTTCATCCTTCTCCTGTCTGTTCCTTGGTTAGGTCTGAATGCTATTTATTTTTGGGTCCCTGGTGCTTGCTTATTAAAACATGTGAATCTTTTAATTAGTGTTTGAATTGAATCACACTGAATGGCATTGTAGTTCCTGTGAACATAGTGTTCCTATACAGATTCACAGAAGGGTAGGCATGCTCTTCCTGCTAACTTGGTGCCCAGTACTCGAGAGGCACTGGCCAGTGGGAATGAGGTAGAATATTGGGGGTGTTCATTATTTCTTGAACCTTCGAGCCTGGGGTGCTCAATCGCTAAAAGTGGCAAAGGTTTATATGAGGCTAAGAGTGTGTCAGGCACCAGGCATTAATCATGTAACCCTCATGACCACCATTCCATCTTATGTGAGAAGGAACCAAAGGCACCTCGTTAAATAACAGGTCTCAGTTTACAGAGAGAATTAATGGTGGCCCAGGGATGGAAACCCAGGGAGTTTATTTCCAGAGTTATACTCCTTAACTGTCAATACCATCTTGGCTCCATCTTACTTCAGAGGGAAGAAGGTTGGGTATCACCTGTGAGGTATTCTTCCCGAGTGTCTGCTGCATCTATATTAGCACCTGGAGGATTACTAGGAACCCTGAGTTCTGCACCTGGTAGGAAGGTGAGGGCCTTTTGTAGAGGCCAGAAGGGAAAGTGAAGGGATTGTGGTGGAGGAGTAGGTCCAAAGCGTGACTTGGTTACGCAAAGCACAGAACGGTGGGCTCTTTTATAGGGCTGTCTCTGAAGTTCTGACAGCAGACACAGGATTATTGGTGATGCAGTTTTTGTGTAGATTTGCTTTCTTATGAGATTCTAGGATTTAGAATATATGTATAAACACTTTGAAGAAACCAAATATGAGTTTCTTTTAAAGATATATCAAAATTCAAAGTTTAGAGTTTTCACTCATTCAGGCCATTTTTTTCTCCAAGTTAGTTAAAATTTTTATTTTTACCATTCAAAGTCAAAACTATAAAGAGGGACAAAACAGAACCTTGGGTTGCTGGACATTTGGATGTGTGTGATGGTCCATTATTCTTTGCTTGTTGCTGTCGCTCAGTTGTGGAGTGCATTATTCTTTCCTGGCCCCAGCCGCTTTCTTGGGGATTAGTGTAAACAGAAATGGGTATCGAATTTACATCTCAGGTCAGTGGCTTTCACATAGGTAGGCACTGTTGTTTGACGTGGTAGACTTGTCAGATCTTTGCATCTTGATTTTCTAGGTAGTCTTGCTGCATCTGCTGAAATTTCATTTAAGTTGTTCTGCATATCTGTTAAGATGCTATCTGAACTGGCTCAAAGGAATGGAGGCTTTCAGAGTTGAAATCCTTAAACTATTTTTTTTCTAGATGTAACTGTGTCACGGACACTATTCTAAAAATAGCAGTACTAATATTAGCTATTATTTATTAAGTTGTCTTTATCTGCTCCTTATGCCACATTGTGTTTATGTTGTTTTATTTAACTCTCACAAAACTCCTATGAAGTATTGCTTTTCTCATGTTTCAGCTGAGGAAACTGCTACTCGGAGAGTGTTCTTAAAATTCTCAAAGTTACAGGAGCCGTAAATGGCAGAGCCCTGACAGGAGTCACCTGTTCTCACTTGTACTTGAAGTGCTACCAGGGGGACAAATGCTGCGTGGTCAACCCAACCTGAGGAGTTAACCAGCCTTGACCAGGAACATGGTCACAAGCGTCTGCTTGCGAGGGCTTTGTTTCTTGTTCCTTAGGTAGCCTTGGCCAGCTAACCTTGCAGCTTGCTGTTGTTTTTTTAAATTTTCTGCTTCTTCAGCAGTGATGAAAAACTGTCAGTTATATTCTTGTTTGGTCCACTCAGCTTTTCACTGTGTGGCCCCTATGCTCTGACAAGCTGTTTGCGAGGTGTGTGGCACTGGTGTAGAGGGGGACCAGCTGGGAGAAATGGGTGGATTACTACAGATCCCTCATTAAGACTAAAAGGACAAGTGACTGTGCACGCATCATAGTCAGATAGTAATGAGTTCTTAGAAATTTTCTTTTAATTTATTGTGTTTAGATTTTAACTTCTTAGCAGCAAATGCACTTTCTTTCCTGTAACCTATAGTGCCTACATGGACCTGATCATCAGAAATTTTTGAAGAGTTGGATATTGTATCTTATAGGCCTGTCTTTCAGGAGCATCTGACCTTATTCGACAGATGAGGGAAACAAACAACATAAAAATTCAGGGAAGCTGCTGTTGCTGCTGCTGCTTCTCTTGCCTTGAGTTCAGGAGAAGCACAGCCTGTGCAAACCTGACTTTTGGCCCCTGAGTTGAGCACCCTGCCTTGCACTTGTGAGGCGGGAGTGCAAGGGTGCTGTGGCTCTGGGTGTCTCCTGCTTTTCACATCCTGTTCTCTGTAGTCACGGTTTTGTATTGTATTTGCTTTCATAGGTGAGTCAGATAATCTTTCGTGACTCACAAGTGAAATAATTCTGCAGTGAGAAAATCTGAGGGGCTGAAGGAAGAGGTTTGTATTCTGTCTCCATATAGTGTAAGAAAAATTATTTTAAAATTAGGAGTTCAAATCTGAAATGTTTGTACTAAAAAGTAGAAATCTGTAGCTAGTTTGCAAATGCTACTGTTGTGTTGTTCTTTTGACACCAAAACCAGTTTCAAATGATGCTGTTTCAGGCAGTTATAGATACTTGGAAATCAATCATACTTTAAACAGCACTACTTTTTATTATTTCAAGGTGTTCCTTTAGATTGTTAGGCACTTGCCAGATGGATAGCTTTGGAGTATATATTTCTAGCGTGAATCTTGCCCTTGAACTCAAGACCAGTAGATTCAGCCTCCTGTTAGAGACCCGTCTTGGATGTCAGTGGGCTTCCTCATTGAACATGTCCTATAATGATGTTCTCCTTCAGACCGGCTCAGTTTTTCCCGGGCTGAAATCTTTGATGTTGTCTTTGACTCCTCTCCTCCAGACTCCAGGTGCAGTCCCTAGGGAAATGTTTGGTTCTAATCACAAATACGTGTCTAGAATTTGACCAGATCTCTTCTCTACCGCCGGCCCTCGGTCCAAAGCACTGTCACCTCTGCCTGGATTATTGCAAGGGCCAGTTAGTTCCTCCCTCTCTCTGTGTCCCCGCACCGCCCCCTTCCCCTGCCCCCGCAGTCTGTGCTAAACAGAACAGCTAGAGGACTCTATTAAAACGCGAGTCCCGCACATCTGTCCTCCGTTCAGACGCCTGCGACGCTTTCCTTCTCACTCAGTGCCAGCCCAGACTGTGTGGCCTAGGAGCTTGGTACCTCCCCCAGTGCCCGGCCACCACCTCGTCCCTCCTCTGCTCCGCATTCCACTGCGGACGGCCCCACGGGCTCGTGCCCCAGGGCTCCGTGGCTGCCCTTCCTTCTGTGGCCTGCTGCCCCCTGCTTGGTGGAATACCCAGCTCGCCACTGCAGTCCTGAGCCACCCAAATGTAAAATGCTGATCCCCTGCTGAGGTTTCAGCTCTTCCTTCTCTATTTTGTTTTTTCTCCCACCACTTTTCTTCACTCTTTAAGATGCTCTGTATTGTAGCTTTTGTTCTTGTCATCTGTTTCCCTCACTAGGTTTTACGGTTTCCGAGGCAGGGACTTCTCTTTGTTTGATCACCTGTGTACCACAGTTGCCTAGACCGTTCCTGTCTAGGGTAGGTCCTGCTTTTAGCATACGCATTAGCTTGTGTACACATGATTAGGGGAGTCCGTGCGGGAGCGTGGCAGGCTGAGTGCTGCTGCTTCGTCCTGATGAGAAGCCACAGGTTATAGAAGGGAGGCTCCGTGAAGACGCGACTTTAACCGTCTGATTTTGCATCCTACATGCAGAACCTGCCCATGGCTGGTACATAGTCACCAGTGAATGAATGGAAACAAGCAAAGTGTTAAGTCACGTGTGCTCATTGGGAGCAAGGCATTTCAGTTGTATAGCTTTTCAGATTCAGGATTATTTTTGTTTTATTTCTGGTGGTATCTAGATTATAAACTTTCCAAAACAACCATTATTATGTTAAAATATTAATACTCTTATGGTGGCAGTGAAGGATAGTCTCCGTTCAGTAAACACAAATTACTGGCAATCTTATTATCCATGGAGGTTGGGAAGTTTATTTTAGTCGGTCATGCTTGGCTTATATTGTTTCACTGCAGATGATGTTGAGACTTTTACACTACACATACTTCAGTTAGACCAAATTAAAAGAATTTATAGTTACTTTATGTCGGGTTTTGGATGAATAAATATTTTGCATTTGACTACAATTGAGCTGTGTTTTAGTATTGTAAATTCTTCCCCATAATAATAAAAAATTGTTATTCCTGTAGATAATTTAGTATTATAGACATCCAGCAGATTATGTCAGAATGTTAAATTATAAGAAGAAGCTTTCCTTCTCTGTGTACTTTAGTTTGTTCCCCTGTGCAGTGTAATATTTTTGTTTTACTTCTTAAACCTGAAACATTTTAATTAATAACATTTTTGTCTTTTAAAAGCTACACTGTGGTTTCTAAGCTCAGATCTCTTAAATTATACTTGGTCATATAAATAAGCTGTGCTTTGCAACTCTGGGTTCTTAACCTTTGCTCTTTGCTATTAGCTTTATGTTTTTTTAATTATAGGAAAATAGAGGACAGTAGGGAAGTTATGACTTCAATGGACTGTTGTTATTGCTGTATTCTTTTTTAAGGAAATGAAAAATATTATTTATTTTGTTCAAATCAAACAGAAACAAATATAGAATATCTTATACTGTAATTTTTGTTAAGCACTTAACATCATCACAGTTTGATTCTTTGTATGTAATAATCATTTTTTCATTTTATGGATTGGTGGTATGATTGGTTATTTATAGTTGTAAAGCATGTGTTGTCCATAATTGTTACTCAGTGTAGAGAAAAGAATGAATGCTATTTTTAGTGTTATACAAATGCATTACTTGAATAATGGACTCAGTCATTAAAAAAATGCAAACATATTATTTTAGCCTCAAAACTGAGGTTCCCTAATATTATATGAAAATAACCAAAATAGACCAGACATGAAAAGGAGCATTCACATTTTTGTCTTGGCTTTTGACACACGTCTCTTCCATAAGGCCACAGAACTTTATAGTCTTGTGTTGCCTGTTTGTGCAAACACGTCCAGATGAATTCAGTGTTTAATGGTAAGAATCTTATAACATGCCAATTTGATTTGTAGCCCTTCATATCATAGAATGCTAATTAAAATCATATTTTTGCACATGCCATGCCTTTCATGTATATATGCAAATAGATTCTGTTGCCTTTCAGCTATTAGTAACTTTATGAAGGACAGCTGTAATACGTAATTAACAAAAATGTTTGCAAGCCCCTTTTACACTTAAAGTTACAATAGTAAAATTTTTTTGCTTATCAAGAGAGCCATTTTAGTCTGATGCTTCTGAATGAGATCTAAATTGTTTTAAATACTCACACGACGTAATTAAATTGTGTTGTACTCTATATATGCAGAAGAATGGTGCACTATGCACTTGCTCCTGATTCCTGTCCATTTCATATCTATGTCAACAAAATTGAATTAAGTGATCTGATTTGTATGTAAAATAAGATAGCATGTCAGGTAATACTTTTTGCTTGTTTTAGTTATTGATACCTTCTGGGCACTTAAGTACATTTTTTTTTTTTTTTGCTTGTATTGCAGACATGGTAAACATATCATTTTTAAAAAACCTCTCCAAATAATTACCATGTTTTTAAGGAAGCTTCATGAAGGCTATTCATTTTCTCTTTTACAGTCCCTTAAATGTTTAATAAAATGACATTTCCTCAAACTCATTTCATGATTGAAGTGTGGGATCAACTAAGGGGCAGGGAATGTGATACTGAGGTGTTGCTTTATCTTTCTTACTAACTGACAGTGAAGACAGTGACTAAAGAACTAAAATCATTGGTTTGGTCCCTGTTCGTCTACTCAAGTGAGAAAATGAACCAGTGAATTTAAATGCAGCTATTTCTTCTGGTTTTCAGGTATTGCAGTATATTAATCTGTATGCAAGCTTTCTGCTTAGAATTTAGTGCCATTGTAATGTGCATTTTCATGTTATAGATATATATTCATGTTACATATATATATTTATATATAAAATCCATGTCTATTTTTTAAAAATTTAGTATGTATTTCTAGCAGAGAGTTAAGTTTTAGTTCTATAATAACTTTTCTTTTTTTTTTTTTTTTTTTAGGGTTGCTTTTGTAATGAAGAAACACCTAAATACTCATCTACTGGGAAAACATGGAGTTGGCACACCAAAAGAAAGGTAATTTTCATCCATTTTTAAAAAATTTAACTAATATAATTATGTTTTCATTTTAGATTTTGTTTAGTGGGGTGACTCCTAGAACTTTATCAAGTCAGTTTGTCATGTTCTACATTAGTGGTACTCTGTTGTTGAATATCATATTTTATGCCATTCTCCCATAAGAATTTTTTTTAACAACTTTATTGGAGTATAATTGCTTTACAGTGTTGTGTTAGTTTCTGCTGTATAACAAAGTGAATCATCTATATGCATACATATATCCCCATATTTCCTCCCTCTTGCGTCTCCCTCCCACCTTCCCTATCCCATCCCTCTAGGCGGTCACAAAGCACCTAGCTGATCTCCCTGTGCTATGCGGCTGCTTCCCACTAGCTATCTATTTTACATTTTGTAGTGTATATATGTCCATGCCATTCTCTCACTTCGTCCCAGCTTACCCTTCCCCCTCCCTGTGTCCTCAAGTCCGTTCTCTTCATCTGCGTCTTTTCCAATAAGAATTTAATGTTGCATTTTAATTGTAGAAAATTCAATCTAAGAATATTTGAAAAGATTTGAGGGATTTGAATTTGTGAAACAACCTTGAAACAGTAGAAGAGTTAAATTAGAGGGAATTGACCTCTGCAAATGCATCAGAATGAGCTAAAATAAATATGTAAAACCAAACTATTTTCATTTGAACTTTGTGTATTTTTATTTTGAGGTTTTAAAATAACATTTTTTGAATTCTTACTGTAGAATTAAACATTGCTGATGTTAAAAAAGAAATACATCTTGTGTCATCCTCCAAATAATACTACGGTTGCCATGTCATGAAAAATAACACTACAATTACTGTGTCATCAACTGCCAGGTTTTCTTTTTTCTTGCTACTGTATCATAATTAGCTTCATCACATAGACTTAATTATATTAGGTGAACTGAAATACAGCAATGTCAGCTACCAGGTGAGCCTGGCTACTTCTGAAACTCTAAATCTTTAAAATGTGCAGCTCCCTCAGCACTAGTGCAAGCACTCTCACCTCCTTCAAAGACCTGGTAGGTTTTCAGCTTTCCCCAAATCCTCCAAGATGGTATCTGAAATTCTGCAGACACTCCTAGACACTTTTGTTTTAAATACTATTTGAAAATGTCAGTCATGATGCAATTTATTCTATCATTCTATAGCCTAGGGCTTCTTCTGCCATGTTTGTAAATGTTTAATAAATTTTTAAAAAATTTAAAATACTCATCAATATGTTCTGTGTTTACAAGGAATTTAACTTGACTTTTCTATTGGTGGCATATTGTTTTTCTTTAGCATTTTAGTTTGGACATGACTACTGTGTCAGAATATTGGAATGTTACATATGCCTACTTTCTGCCTTTTGGTTTCTCATGCTTTTCTTTGTAACATTATATTTAACTTGAGACAAAATTTATGTGTTGAACAGATCCTGAATGCATTATTCTTGAAATTCAAAAGATTTTGTATTATTTAAATTGTAATTTGGAACCTGTCAAAGTTATATTTTGTAAGTATTTAAGAAACAAAACATTTGTAGTTATTGTGTTCTTGTTGCTTTCATTTGCATTATCTCATTAATCATTATATGACATTATCAGTGGTGCATTGTTATTCTATTATAGAACTAAACACAGATTCAGGAATATACAACAATTTCTTCAATATCTCATCATTAATAAGTGTTGGAATTGTTATTTTCCTAATTCTGGTGCTCTTCTGTGTACTGATTATATTATCTCACGTTGAAATCTTTACATATAGGTACTTAGGGTGTTTTATTCACACAATAAATTTGAATGAAAACAATCTAGATCAGATAATTAGTAAAAATAAAATGTTTCCCTACTATATAACTCGTATACATTTTGAACTCAAATGTATCATTTTTGCTTTTTATTTAGGAATTTTAAAAATTTGAGTATGTCTGTTCATATGGTTTCATATTAATGAAAAATTCAACATCTTAAACATATATTTATCCTCCAAGCACCTTAAAAACAGTAGATACCTCCTATATATGGTGCTAGGAGTTTGAAAATTCTTAGGTTTTTCCATTTTCCATTTACTTTTTCCTGTGCGTTCCAGGATAACTCTCTGTTGCTTTCACTCATTTCAGTCCCTAATACAAAAAGAGAGGCTAAAAAGAGGCAAGAGAAAGATTGCATGTCTTTTTTAGCCTTTGAGGTATGGTAAGCTTTTTCTCCAATTTTTACATGATTTTTGTCCTCAAATGAGGAGATGAGTCTCAAATGGGAAAGTATTCCTCATCTTCTGGGTTATTACCTTCTAAGTAGTCCAAGTGCAGAGTTCATCTACATTCAACATTAGACTAAATTGTTTTTCCTACCAAAAATTCTGTGTTTCAGAGGACCTGTTGTTTATGATATCTGTTTATAGATAGGGCATCCTCTCTTCCTGATAGAAATACTGAGTTGGGATACCAGGGCTTCAGCCGCAGCATAATTTCCCAGTAGACGTCCATAGCTGGAGAAGGCTAAGATTTAAGTAGCAAAATCTAGCACGGTAAATACGAAAGGCTCCTTCCTTCCAGCCACCTTCCTCCATTCCTTGGAGAGGGAATTGATGCCTTTTAACAGTCTTAGGAAACAAAGAAACTCTTTATCAGCATATTCAACCATCACTTTGGGCATAACTGTTCTCTAAATTAAGTTAAACATTTTTTTCTTACCTACTTAAAACATTAATGCCTTGGCCATAGTTTTGCAAGCTTGCTATATTTTAATTTCTCTAGGACAATATAATCAGTTTATTCTTTTTATGTTTTGAATTTGATTCTCCCCTCTTATGCATTGCATATTATAGCAAATAGTAATAGAAGTTAGCTAAATAGGCTGTGACAATTAAATTAATAATGCATTTTGTTTGCAAGTATTTAGGCCTTGTGCTTTGACTGATATATGCAAAAATGATAATTTATTACAAATAAATCATATTCTTGCACTATAGTTTGATGAACTAGTGAATTTTGTCAGCATGACTGTCATTAGCAACAGAAAAGTAGATAATTTCAAATATATATTTTTTGACTCTGTGAACACCTGAAGTGATGGCTTGTGTAAGAACATACTTTTTTGTCCCTAAATTTGCATGAACTTATTTTAAGGTAGTATATTACTATATTTTAGAAGTCTTGTACACTTATATATAAACAACTAAATATAGCCACATTCAGTTCACATTCCAAAATGATAAACTCCAATTAATTTGCAAGTTCATTCTAAAGTATTCCTTATTTTAAGTAAGTAATTCTCTTTATAATATAGTTAGCCAAAGTAGCTTTCTGACTCTCTGAAATCTCTAATAGAAATCTAGAAAACGAGCTTATCCACAATTATCACAATTGAAACAGCCATAATAAGTATATCTTATGTGAAAGCCAGGTGCATATTACAATAGAAAGAGATAGCATTTGTAGTTCAGTGCTTGGAAATCAGCTGGGCTTTGAATGACTGTGCAAACAGGAGGAGGGGGAAATGATTCACTCAGAATTTCTGATCTGATACATTGCTTTTGTGGTATCTGGGACAATATCAGGAAATGTCTATACTGGCAGTATCTATGGAAGGCTGATGTGCTCCCCAAGCCAGTTTTACCAGTAAAGGATTTTAAGTTGGATGTGTATATCTGAGAATCTAAGAGCTAAATAATGTACCTAGTTTTTCAAGTTATTAATGAATATCCAGATTAAAACCGTAGTATTTTTTCAATGAAGCAATTTTTGCAGGAGTCTGTGAATATTCTAAGTCTCAGATTGTGCCTTATTGTCAACCTAGCTGTGGGGTATCTTCAGGCCCCTGGGGGCAGGCTCAGGGCTGGCCAGTGAATTTGTTCAAGTGAATGGGTTTCCCCCAGGCCTTCTTCAGATTCCTGAGCCCTGATGTTTTTGTTGGCTTCTCTCCTTTATCAGACATTTGTCACTTGTGATTGGGCATCTTACTTTTAACAGTATCTTTGAACTTATTGATAATAAAATATTTTCCCCTCATTTTTACATATACCAGATATTATGTAGTCTGAGTGTGGGATAGAAATACTGGCAGCCCTGACAGTGGTTCTAATTTGTTATGAGCAATTGCTATAGGACAGGATGTTGTGTAAGTCTTTTGGAATCTATCTCATCTCCTTTCTCAAAAACTTTTTTTTTTGAGCAGTCTGCGGGCCTCTCACTGTTGTGGCCTCTCCCGTTGCGGAGCACAGGCTCCGGACACGCAGACTCAGCGGCCGTGGCTCACGGGCCCAGCCGCTCTGCGGCACATGGGATCTTCCTGGACCGGGGCACAAACCCGTGTCCCCTGCATCAGCAGGCAGACTCTCTACCACTGCGCCACCAGGGAAGCCCAAGAACTTTTTTATTTATATGGTAAAAATTGTGTGAAGGCATCATCATTGTTTTCTGTCTCTCAGTTTAGATGTAAGCCTCACCCTTTTTCTTTTTCTTTCTTTCTTTTTCTCTTTCTTTCTTTCTTTCTTTCCTTCCTTCCTTCCTTCCTTCCTTCTTTCTTTTCTTTCTTTCTTCCTTCCTTCCTTTCTCTCTCTCTCTCTCTCTCTCTCTCTCTCTCTCCCCCCCTCTCTCTCTCCCCCCCTTCCTTCCTTCCTTTCTTTCTTTCACATCTTTATTGGAGTATAGTTACTTTACAGTGGTGTGTTACTTTCTGCTTCATAACAAAGTGAATCAGCTACACATATACATACTGAAGCATGAGAATGTCATCCGAAACCCAAACATTTCCTGGGAAAAGCATATATACGTGTACGTGCACAGTTGTTATTGAAGCTTTGCCAGTGATACTTTGGGTTCATTAGAAACTTAGGTTACTTTTAATTGAGAGAATAATACATTTTTTAAAAACTCTGAATTACATATATTTAGGTAGACTCAAATTTTTCCTATTAGAAGAGATTATATTCATAATGTGAGGTCAGCTCCTGCTGTTGTCACTTGATTGTCCATTTTAGATAAGTAACTTGCCTTTTGGCTAAGTTGTTATTGCTTATATTTTCTTTTATTAAAGGATCAACCATTTTCCTTAATATTTGTTCCATGTGAATTTCTGTAAGGTAAATTCTGTTTTCTATTTTATCATTGAAACAGGTAGCTTATTCTCATGGATGCATTGAGATATTTCATTCCGTGTTGAGTGTCCTCGTCTCTGAAGAGTGTTCTTTATAACACTTGTCAGTCACGTTGTGTTTTCTGGCTCAGGTCTGCTGTCCCGTCACCACTGCTTATTGCTTTTCGCTTATCGGTTTCCCCTCTCAGTTCTTCTCTTAATCAATGGCTAGTGCTTTTTTTTCTTTAATGAGGCCCAATTTTGGGGGAAAAAAAGTGTCTATGGGCTCCCGTCTGCTTTAAAAAATATTTATATAAGAAGTGACTCTGTTGAGCCAAAATGGAGGAGAAACATTTCAATTCATTCTATCTCGGATTGCTTATTTTAATGAGTGGGAGGTTGTTATATTTCAGTGACTTACTATTGCTTTTGCGTGAGCTTAGGACTCCTTTTCTGCCATCTTCTCCCATTTCTCCATCTGTAGACAGCATCTAGTATATAAATAGTATCCTATGATCATTTGACATCATTTTATTATAAGAAAGTTGGATTGAATAGACAGCCCTGCTAAATAATTATTTCTATGTGGAATGATAGAAGCCACATCACTCATGTAAAGCCAAGGTTGTTATTTTTAGAAAACTCCCTTCTATATTTTACTGACTTAATCTGACCACTTATTAAGGTACATAAGGAGATAGTATATATTTTCCACTGAAGTTATCTTGTTAGCATTTGGGTAGTATTTCTAAATTAAATGGATAATTAGGATGTTCTATGGTTGCTTTATGACAAATGTTTTCTTACTGAAATGGGTATATTCTAATTCTTACTTTATAAATTTTCCAGGTGAAAGTTAGCAAAAGTTAGCATCATTGGTGAGAATATCAGGATCTCAGCTCCTCATTTGTTTGTTGAAGTTTCCAACTTACTTTTTGGGGAGGTGTTTGGACCTAGTTACAAATGGTTCTCATGACTCATCTCTGAGGGGATAGAAAACCCGCTTTTCACGCTCATAACTTCATTGGGGCCCTCAGTTTCCATGAAGCAACGGTAGCCCTGCTCCTACTTCAGTTGCGTAGTGCAAAGCTATGTGGAATATCTGGATTCTGTATATTTGTCCTATAATTTAGTTTGCTGTTCTGAATAAATATTCTTTCTACTCATTTCTCAATGTGCTTTCAGTTTTACCCTTCAATCAGTCCCATCCCTAGAGAGCTGCTTTCCTTTGCCCCCATTGGTTTTGTTTTCTTCCTCCAATAACATTTTGACTGATTTTGTACTTAGTTTTTATGATAATGACTTAAATTTCAGAATGTTTTAAGAAGTAACCTTATAAAATGCATGTCTTTATTGTAAAGATCGTGCTCAGGGGCGCAGCTCCTGAACACATGTCATATTTTCCTGGTGAGATCCTGGGGGTGGGGGGGCAGTGTCTTTCTGGTCTCTCTTCCAGGAAAAGTTGTGCCTTTCTGAAACAACTTGTCATTTTGGTCTTAAGTACTAGCAAATCGTGAGTATAATTGAGTATTCTTCTTCATGTTTACTGCTGGGAAGCTCAGTGCCAAAATTGTAATTCATCTCTAGAAATCAGGATGGACTTCATGGAATGCATTTTATTTACTACTGTTATTTCTAGTTTCATCCTTTTTCCCTTATGGGAAATTCCCATTTTATGTGAGTGGTATATTTTAACAACCTCACATAAATCACAGTTCACATAATTCAAGGGAAGTTTTGCAATGAGAATTTTTGTGGAGTAGGGTCAGTATTTGTCTGGGAGGACATGTGTCTCCAGCCCTGTGGTTTGGGGGCATTGTGTCGAGCAGTGTGCAGCCCTGTTATGAGACATGTTTTTAATTGTCCTTGCCCTGTTATATGAAAATTTAGTGCACTTTAATGGTGCTTTTTATTTTTTGAGATTATCTTATTTTGAGGAATGCTTGCTCCTAAAGTGTGCTGAGCAGACATGGTGTGTAGTCCCCAGCCAAAGAAGGGAGGGTTGCTTAACTTTTATAGCAGGGTCCTTGCTCTCTGCTCCATCAGAAGTAACTGCTGCTCTTAGCGCATCACAGTTGTGCTGATAAAATTCCATGTTTACTACTCTAGGGGAGATTTTCATGTTAGCAGTAGGGAAAGTCTAAGTGTTAGAAGTATGTGTGTGTTACAGAAATGTAAGATTGTTTTCTTTGTTTTCTAAAACATTTTAAAATTTTAAGCTAGTATTTTATTGAGCGTTCATCTCTGTGTGTTTTATTCCTGGGCATTTAAATAGACACGGATATTATATGATTCTTGTTCTTTAGAAGATATTGTAGGTTATGCAGTTATCCATAACATGTGAAAAGAAAAGCTACACAATGATACAAAAGAAAGTTTTAGAAGCGGGAACAATTAATCTTGCTTAAGAGGTATTATGGGGGATGCTAATGAAGACACCTAATTTATTCATTAATTTATTCTCCCAATAAACATTCACTACATCTGCTATTTACAATTACTGCTGTGTTCCAAAACTGAAATGGCATGTCGTGTTTGAAGATGATACACCCTCCGTTCTCACGCCCCTTCAATTTAGGGTTGATGGACTGAGGCTAAGGATAGAGGGATAATACGCACATACAGGAAAAGGAGAATTTTATTAGGAGGCGCTGACAAAAATACAGTAGGGTGCTATTCCAGAGAGTGTCTGGGCCGGGTGTTGCTTTAGGATGAGTGCTCAGGAAAGACCTTTCTGAAGGGGTGCATTTTAAGTGAAGCGTAGATTCGGAGCCCTCCCAGCAGAGAGCACAGTCAGAGGCCTCCGGTGAGGCGTGCGCGAGCTTGGTGAGTCCTGCCCCACTGCGCCCTGGGGCTGGGGGAGGGCAGAGGGGGAGATGAAGAGCTAAGACCCCAGCTGTGCGCTGTTTAGGAAACGGTCACCCGTGGCAGTGTTTCCTTTAGCGGGATCGTGGGGCGGGTGAGGGTGGGCCTGGGCAACTGAGTCGGAATCCGGCTGGGAAAGAGCCTTGAATGCTGTGCCGGCTTTACCTCTTACTCTGTACAGAAGAGGAAGCCAGCAAGCCGTCAGTGGAGTTCAGCCCCGGCCGGGACAGTGTGGGCAAGTGGGTTAGCCGGTCACAGCGGCATTTCCTGGAGACCCTCACCGGCTCTCCCTGCCTCGCCTGCTCCCTCTCTCCCTCAGTGCCAGTCACCTTGCCTGATTCAGTTGCGGAGCTTGCCTGCAAATAAGCCGTTTAGGCATTGGTTTTACAGGCAGACCTTGTTTTATTGTGCTTTGCAAATATTGTACTTTTTACAGATCGAAGGTTTGTTCCAACCCTGCATCAAGCAAGCCCATCAGCTCCATTTTTCCAGCAACATTTGCTCACTTCCTGTCTCTTTGTCACATTTGGTAATTCTCACAAGATTTCAAACTTTTTATTATTATTATATTTGTTATGGTGACCTCTGATCAGTGATCTTTGATGCTCTCACTACGACTCTGAAGGCTCAGATGATGGTTAGCATTTTTTAGCAATAAAGTATTCTTAATTAAGGTATGAATATTGTTTTTTAAGACATGATGCTATTGCACACTTAACAGACTACAATATAGTGTAAAGGTAACTTTTATATGCACTGGGAAACCGAAAAATTCATGCTACTGGCTTTTCTGTGACACTTGGCTTTAGTGTGGTGGTTGGGAACTGAACCTGCAGTGTCTCCGAGGTCTGCCTGTATTTTGTTAGACACATTCTGTTCCCAACTGCGTAACGTATTTCTTCCTTTCTCTATACTTTTGTTCTTCCTATTCCTCATTACACTCCTACTACATTCCATCTTTCCTGGTTATCATTCCAAATCATTATTTTATTTCAAGCTTCAGTCTGAGTTTCTTCCTTGTGTATTCCATCTCTAAATGATTTTGCTTTTTTCATCATATTCCTATGGAACCTTGGTGAATAAAATATATATATTTCTCTCTCCATCTCCCAAAGTGGAAACCCAAAAGGCTATAATGATACTGTATATGTTATAATGATTTAATCTAGTACTAGCTCATTGAGTTATTAGACCAGAAATGTATGGTTTAGTACTGATAATCTTTATTAAAATGACATCTGTTTTGTTCTATTGCCTCCTCTTTCATTCCTATCTAGAAATAAAAGTGAATTCTGTGGAGATAGTGAACTATACCTTTTCTGCTATGAATGTTCTAATTGCTTTTGCATGTGATAATACATTGTTGTTTAATGTCACAAGTTAATTTTTTAAGGGTTTTGGTTTTTTTCTGCTACCATTTAGTAGTTCAGTCAGATCTTGGATATAAGAATATCTGCCGTTTTAACCCTTTTTGAAGTCAGTGAATAAGTGATCCCAAATATGATCAATCAGATATGTTAAATGTTCAGAATATAGGTGTTTTCCCTTGGCAGGCATCTAGAATATTTTTGGTTATTCTCTCCTTTTATTTCACTTAAATTGCTTTTAGAACACTGGGGCTTATGCATCTGGACTCTGATTAAAATATGCCTTAAGCTCTTATCCTTAATTCCCCATCAGTGCCAGAATTAAAGAGAACAAAGACCTATATGTTCACTGCAGCCTTCAATTAGGCCTAATTACCAACTTTCATACAGTTTCATTATACAGTACTGACTTCTTGTGAGATGTTCTTTATATTCATGATGTCTTGGTAGTTGCTTATAAAAGTGCAAGTTTAAATTTTTTCCTGAGGAATTTTCAGGAAACTTACAACCTTTCTGAAGTAATTTTTGTAAAGTTGGATCAAAGCAATATGATGATCCATTTTAACAGATGAAAAACAAGATGTTTACATTTCATTATGCCACAGAACTCTGATAGGAAAACTCAAGGGTTTACACAGGGTATTCTCTAAGATATCTCCTCCCACCCCCAGTTCGTAGTCCTTGGGTCACTTGAATAATCCACTGTGAGCTTCAAACAAAGGGCTTCTCCACCAACCCTGTGCTGCTCTCGCCCTCGTACTCAGAGAAAACAAGCAGGCATTGATGTTCTGTAAGAGACTGGCCGATCTTGTAGTAGTCCTGATGTTCCACAGAATGACTCTCTTCTGCTGCTGCAGGTCCTTCATTCCCTTTCAAAAGAATCATGATGTCATTTGATACGTTCTAAGATATTAGCACCTCCTAAGGTTGAATCATATGAAATTAACACTTAGGTTAAAAACCATCAAATATTGGCAATTTCATTTGAGTCAAACCTAATTCTATTTAGAACTGTTTCTAGCATATGATGTCAATATAGAGATCTGCTTTTCAGTGAAGTAATCATTTCCATTGAGTTTTAAAATCTTCTTTTTTTTTAAAATTTTATTTATTTATTTTTGGCTGCGTTGGGTCTCCATTGCTGTGCGTGGGCTTTCTCTAGTTGCGGCGAGCGGGGGCTACTCTTCATTGTGGTGCGCAGGCTTCTCATTGCAGTGGTTTCTCTTGTTGCGGAGCACGGGCTCTAGGTGTGCGGGCTTCAGTAGTTGTGGCTCATGGACTTAGTTGCTCCGCGGCATGTGGGATCTTCCTGGACCAGGGATCGAACCCGTGTCCCCTGCATTGGCAGGCAGATTCTTAACCACTGCGCCACCAGGGAAGCCCCTCCACTGAGTTTTAATGTAATCCAGTTCTTGCTTTTTTTTATAGACAGTGATTCCCTAGACATAGTGTGATGCAGTAAGTATGATACAGAAATTGGGTCAGGATAACAGGAAAGCTGTCTCAGCAGACTTTTTTTTTTTACTGTTTCCACTCAGTGTCCACTGAAAGCCATGTCTGCAGGTCTTCTAGGTCTGTGTCAGCTGCAATTTCAAGGCCCAGGTTTTGTCTCACTGTGAAAATCCTTCCCTGGATTTCCGTTTTATGTAATCGCTTCTTACTACTAAGAGGACTGATGTACGACTTAGCACTTTCCATTTGGATTCTCTTTTTTGTTTAAAACACAGTGGGTGTATGCCGTGGGTCCACACTAGATAATTTCTTGAGGGTGTGGTTGGCAACTTTCCTTCTCTGTCTCAGCTTTTTCAAAGGTGACTGACATTCAGTGAATGTTGATAGATTTAAGATATTAAAGTCCTCATTGAAATTTTTCTTTTTCAGGATGGACTTTTTCTTAGCTGGTCTAACATATGATTTATAGTCACATTTCTAAAAAGGCAGTGCAAACTAGTGTAGTTGTATGTAACTGTCGATGTCCTGTCTCTTAATGGAGTCAACCTCAAGTGCATTCTTCCTGAGTCACTGTAGCTTTATCACTTTCTCCTGGGAGGCCCAGGACACATGTTCTCATTTTTCAGGGTTATGGTGACATGGACATGAATTTATAGTTATACAAGTACAAAAAACATCATACTATATATAAACACAGCATCTTATAATTTTAAAAATGCTTACTTTTAGATAAAAACATGTTAAAGAAATTTTTAGTTGCTAAGGTCTAAACAATATCTGTGTCTCCTTTTTCATGCTAATCTGGTGGAGAAAAGGATTATGGGAAACAGCAGATTCAGCAGAACATATATATAATGAAGTTTTTATTTAAATTATACCCAAATTTTCTTTCAAGTTAATTAAAACAATAATTTTCCCTTTCCTTCTCACAGTGTATTATAATATGGAGAATGTCTTTTTCTCATTTCACATTGATAATTACATAATATGGATATGCCATATATTTTTGGCAACTAGAAAGTGGCAGTCTTATTGCTGGATATCAGGTCTTTAAAATTTTATACGCTTTCCTTTTTCTAAAAAAATATTGTTTGTATGATAATCATATCTTGAAGATCAGGAAAATTTTTAACAAGAGAACTAGCCCAATGCTTATCATTTATTAGTACTCATAGTAATAGCAGTATATGAACATATTCAAAGTCTCAGTGAATTTCTGAGTTTTCTCTTTTTAATAAACAGGGAAAAAAACCTTACATAGAACACTGCTGTGTAAAACCAGTAAAAACCAAGTGCTCTGTCTGAAGCTGCAAGGGGGGCTGGGCCAAAGACCATGTCAGTGGTGGGGCCCCTTCTCTGCATCTCAGAGAAGCTGTGGCTTCCTCATCAGATTAAACAGAATCTCTTTATACGTCGAGCTCTTTTACTTGTATAGTAAGCCATTGACTTCTGCAGCTTTAGCATTTATAATACTGTTGATCCCTAAGTGATGAGACATAATGTAAATTTCTGTGGAAATTCCAGTTTGAATCTGATGTGCTCAGGTGCCGCTGAGTCTGAGCCCTTGACTTAGCTGGTGTTAGATCTCAGTACAGCTTTATTTACTGTGCTCTGCTTGTCATAGGTATCTGTGCCTCTGAAGAAGTGATTAAAACCAAAAGTCTAAACAGATCCAACTGCTGGAGTTGATGAAAATAAAGAAAGAATGAAAACAATGTAAGAGTGTAATCATTCTTAGCTAGAGATGTAAGGTTGGGATAAATTAAAATCCTGGAAGGTAATGTTCTTGTTTTCAAGTTCAGTAGTAAATTCATAGATATTCATTATATTGTT
>NC_090307.1:4186302-4233802 GCF_039906515.1 Pseudorca crassidens | reverse complement strand
ACGTTTTCAAAGAGCACTTTCGACCACCACTCCCTCTGAGGAAAACAAAAACTTAATAAACTGCGTGGGATTTTGAATTGATTTCTTAAAAAATAGTTTCTCTCCCCCCGCACCCAGTTTTTCCTTTCTTCTGGTTTTTATTTTATAGACCAAAGGAAGCATTTGTTATAGCAGTTTTCTTACTGGGCAGAAAGAGGAAAATAAGGATTATTTGTATTTGGGGGGCATTAAGTTGTCTCCTGGATCATCTGTTTTTGGAGAATGGAATCCTTGTGCGGGTGTGTCTTTGTTGGACTCTGTTCTCTCTTGCTGGACTGCAACTTTAATAATGCAAGACATTTGTGTCTCCTGCAAAATATTATGCATCTGTGTTTCTACCTGTATGGGTGCGTCAAGCACAGCATGTTGTTACATGGATCGTGGAAAGAAGGGGCTTAAGGAGACTGAGGATTCTCAAGTGGTAGCTAGCAGTCAGAGGGTGATGACAGGATAATGACATAGCTCAGGAAGACAATGTATATTGGGTCGATGGTTGTAAAAAGAAAGACCCAGAAGAATATAAAAATTCAAAAATACACTGAAAATGGAAAGAGGTGTGCTACCCAGTTGCAGTCATTGGGTTTTGGGGGTACGTGCTTTCCTCCCTTCCCCCACTCCCCTCACCTTTTTCATTTTTGTCATCAAACCCCAATACCCTGACTTTCTCCATAGGATGTGCGAGATGGTTGAATCGTAGACAGGGCTGATATTAGGAAGGGATTAACTGCTACCAAAACCCAGGTTTCAAACAAAAGCCAGGACAATTTAGGTAGATTAGAGCAAAGGAAAAAAAAATATGTGCATAGGAAGGGTATTAAAGCTGACAGATGAACAGGGCGAGGGACGAATTTTCCTGCAGCAGCTGTGTCTGCCGCCATAATCTTGACAGGTGTCAATTAAGAATTACTGCCTGCTGGAATCATTTTTCCAGCCCAGCTGTCTACGTGTGAAAGAAATAACACTTTACCCTTGTCACTTTGTTAGTTCTTAGCTATAGCCTCGAAATGAGTGTTGGTGTGCTAATCGATAACTAGTGTATTAGCAATTTTGCACATTGATTTATGAAGGGGAGCGGCCCCTCCTGTACAGTTATTAGCTGCTGATTAAATGTGCCTATACCCAGCTAAGGGTGGATATATGTTCCCTGAGAGGCCAGGTCTAGAACAATCTTCCACGAGACTATGGTTGAAAACACGTTCATCATTGTAGGTCGTGAACAAGACAAGCCCCACTTAGCCGAGGGCGGTAGCAGCACCTGTACACCTCGGGGGGCTGCGGCCCGGGTCAGCCTGCCCCCCTCCGTCCTGGGCTGCCCGCACCCACGCCGGCCTCTTATTGTTTTCTGGTTCCTCTCGGAAAAGCCTATAAAAGGGAGATGGTAAATTACCCCAGCACCAGGCTCAAGTTCACGATGGACAAAGGGCGGAAAGCGTTTTATTGGAACTTTCTGGAGGATGAGGTGGAGCCTCGCGGAGAGCTACCTGACCAGGAGGGAAGTCAGGCAGCGCTGCCTGCTGGCGGGACTGTTTGCTGGCTTCCAACATCCGTGACCATGTAGATACTTTACTGTTTTTTTTTTTTTCAAGAATAACAACCGCAATAAAAATAGATAATGCTAGAGAATATTAAGAATTAAGATGACCGAAGACACGGTTGATTTGCCAAGAAAGGTTGAAAATATTTGTGAGTACGTTTGTGGTGCTGTGCTGGAACAGTTGAAATCCTTTTTTAAATGATACAGTGTACTCAGTATTGATTTCGGGGAACAGTAGGCTGCTGACGGAAAAGAGTACTGAAGGAAAGAATCTGACCTAAGAGATCAGGGTTGTGAAATGTAAATATCAGTTCGAATGTTTGATATATTTAATATAGTTAATGGAAAGGTGTAGCTGGGCAGAAGAGTAGGAGGTAATTTTTTTTAAGGTTTTATCAATAGGGTTGGTAGAGGATGTCCTTACACACAAAATAAAGCACCACTGTATTTTTCACCCGCGAAGGTATTTATTTATTAAGTTGATAACATTTTGAAAAGCAATGAATATAATTTTGGGGACAACAGTTTGCTGTTGCGATAACACTCCTGGAATTGTATACAGCCTCGCGAGATCATTTGTCCTTGAGACAAACTAAGCGCCACTGTTATGACATCAGTTAGGTGAAGTAGAGGTTAAATCCGAAGTAGTTGAGGGCCTTCCTTGCTATAGAATAATCGTAATCTTTCCCATGGAGCCTTTGCTTTTTGATACAGCCATGGATTTTAAAGAATTCTTGAACTCTTTCTTGCAGACTTCTTTTTTAGGGGAAAAAAAAAAACAAACCCAAGAACAACCCAGTGTTCTTTGGGAATGCAAAAGCCCTTTAAGAGCAGCGATACTTGATACAGTCCTTCTTGCTAGAAATTTTTCTAATAATGAAATAAGTGATGCGGTGACCATTCTCTGCACACGTGATCCTGGTCGCGTGCGTCTGTAAGTGTGCCTTGTGTTGTGTGGTTCCTGTATGCCATGGGCGCAGAGGTGTGTACAGCACACTTGCCCACATACCTGTAGACGTGGAAATACCTGTAATCTGTGCCTTGTCATACAGGGGAATGGCAAATCCCAGTGTCTGTTCTGATGCCATGCTGTCCAGCTGTTTACATAACCCATGTTGAAATGTAAAAACCTCAGTACTGTCAGGAGTCAGGGGCCTCACACGCATTTCACAGCAAACTGAGCAAGGAAGAGTTTGGCTACATTTAAAAATCCAGTGGGTTAATATTTCCTTCCAGAGGAGCCTTACAGAAGCACGAAAATCTAGGTGGACCTTGCAGGCTGGGTCCTTCTGCATTTAAAACACTGTGCTCCACGTGTGGATACAGCGATAGTTGACACTGACTTTAAAAAAAAAAAGGTTAGTTTTTTTGCGTGTGCCTATTTTCTTCGGAGTCATAGAAAATAGTGAAATGTGTATAGATAAGCAGCTGATCCAAGTCTTTCTTACATTTTAACTTCATCGGAGAAATAGATTGTTAAATTTATGTACTTGGAAAAACCCAACAGAGCTGCTTACTGACAATTGGAATGAACAGGCCTCCAGTTACCATTCTTAATGGTTATTGTCAGGCAAGGGGAAGGGGATCATTTCTAGAGAGTGTTTGGGGCTCAGCCCTGGTTGGGTGCTTCCTCCTTTCAGTCACCTGCTTGGATTTGCTGGTTGGGGGATATCTGGATTGGAGTTCTGTTTTAATTAGCGTTAAATTGTTGAGAGAGTCCATTGTTTCACAGTACAATCAAACCCAAGCATTAAGGTCGAATCCCAACTTTGATGTTCTTTTCACTTGGTCTTGCCTAGGAAGGCCTCTGGGCTCCACCGCCTGCTAACCCTTTGCGTGTTTCCCTCCTTTCTGGCTCTGCTTCTGTTGTTCGTCCACAGGCTGCTGCAACAGTAAGCAGGTTTTTGAGATGATAGACATTTTTTTCTTTCTCTGTCCATTGTGTTTTTCTGAAATTCTGCGCCAACACGGACAAGGATCTGTCTTTTGTTTTTAAAGGAAAAAAGTCGAGAATCAGAGACACGATTATAGATTTGACCATTTCTCTTTTCTCGGCAAAATGTAATCCAGGATTTCCTTATTCTCGTGATTGTGGCACATTCTGCAGGAAAATAGCCAAGTAGAATCCCTCCAAGCTACCGTCACAGGGCTGCTTCCCAGGCCTGTGTTTCTGCTCGCAGCAGGGCCAGCGTTAACCATACGTATTGAACCCGATGTGCGTTTCCAAATTTGAAATATGGGCATTTCTGCCTCAGCTTGCTAGCTGCAGTTTTAAAAGGTGTGTCCCGTAGTTCCTTTCTGGAGGAAATTAGCATATGGTAAATATAGGTCAAGTACTTACATGCTTATAAATTCCACTCTGAAGCTTGCTTGAAGGCGTGAATATATAGGAGGGAGTGATGAGCTGGGACTGAATCGAGGTTTAGAAAATTTGGTTGTAAAAAATCTCCTCAGTTTTTAGTTCAAAGTAAAGTGCATCTTCAGCAAGATCAGATGATGAAATAAATTAAATCAGCAGTGAAGGTCAGTATACATTCTGACTTGGGAATGTGAACTTTTCAGAAACCTGTATTTATTACATTTTACTATTTTTAAAAGCCAGCTGCAAGATTCATAGCAAGAAATGGTACGACATACCATTGAACACTGAACTGAAGTGAAGGCCCTTTTCCAAATGGTTAATACGCCTTATTGGCAAGTCATCCCTGGCGCTCGTGTCATTGTTACAGCACAGCTTTAAAATATATGGATTTAAAACGCAACTATCGTGACTAATATTTATTTCAAGTACAGAATGTGTCACAGCGGTGGGCCATCCTATTATTAATGCAGTAAACTGTGTAATGCTCTATAAGAGCCTGTCCTGCTTCGGTTCTTAGCGACATGAAAATAACAGTAAAACATGTCTGTTTTTTCCTGCTAAGCTTTATTGTTACCTGGGAAGGTACTGGCATCCGGAAAAGCCAAATGCAGACAAGTAACGTGACCATAAACCATGCCTTAGCGTTACTGTGCTGTGCAGAAATCTCTTTGCACTGCCCCCCCCAAACTTTGAGAATATATATATTTTTTAAAATTTTAAAATCGAAGGAAACTGCTGTAACTCCAGAAAGTAATTGGAAATAAACAGTCTAATAAATATTCGAAGTCAGCCAGGAAGTAACTCAGATTGTTAGTACTCAGTGAATTACACTTGAAACACTGATAACATTTATGAAAATAGCGCATGGGGGGGTTTGAAAGGAAGCAGCATACGGTCTGTGTTTTACAGCTGCAGTTTGTGTGGTTGTGAGCCAGGGGATGGGGTTACCTTGCCGTGTTTTATTTTGTGCCGGAGCAAAGTTGCCTTACTTTTATTCAGCAGGTAGTGAACTCATTATTTGGCATTATTTGTCCATTTAAAATCGAGAAGAAGAATTTATTTTAGAAAAAGGAAGCAGAAGGAATCTCATATCTAGGCGAATCGGGAGATGCTGAGAGGGATTTTTGAGCGTGTTTGCCTCCCACTTTCCATGAACTGGGAAAACGAGTGTCTCAAAAGCTCTCAGAGAAAACCAACTTGGAACTGCGGTGATCACAAAAGAGCCTTGTCTCCTGTCTCTCTTCAGCTCCTCCCCTTTTCCATGCTGAGTCCCTGGGAGCTGGTGTCATGGGGCGGAGGAATGGCCCCAGACCCTCCACCGGTTCAGGTTCAAGGCCGTTGACACCTACCTGTGCCCAGCCCCGCGGGGATGGCGGGAGGACCGGCTGGGTCCCTCTTCCCCCTGCCACCTTCTGAGTTACTTAACAGGAGATGCTAAGGGCTGGCTTTAGGGAGGCTACTTTTAAGCTGAGTTCTCAGACACTCCCCGCCCCCCATCCTGCTCTTTTTTTATGGAAACACATTCAAATCCACTAGGTGCTGTGCGCATGGTAACCGAATCCCCAGGTTCTCAGGCGCTTCTCTGGAAGTCGGAGCTTGTGGTGTTTGGCTAAATTTCTGGGAGTAGCTGGCTGAAGGCATTAGACTACTGAGAGTCTGGCTGATTCCCAAAGGGTTTCTGCAAATTAATCACCCTCTGAGCTAAATTTGTTTATAGACGTATTTGGAATGGAGGAGATCGTGTGGGATGCATTCTCTCCATTTGTTCTGCGGAACACCTGCTCAAAGTGTTAGATGGCAGCGGCCCTTCCATTCCTCCTGGTGCTGCAGGACCTGGTATCTCCCGATGGTTGCAGCGGTGATGACAGAGATAATAATACATTTATGCCTCCGTTTCTCCTCCTGGGAATCCAGGGCCCTGAGTTATCTCCCCAAGAGTTGAGGTGGTCCGAGGGCTTGAGGGATACGTGGAGATTTTATATATGTATAAATTCGTGTGTCTGTTTCTATAGCAATTGCTTCTTAAAAATAATTTAGTAGTTTAATACAAAAGCAGTAGATGGATTTTTATGTGCTTGTAGAGGGAAGTTTTTTTTTTTTTTAAGTTTCACACATGTTCAGTTTTAATGGGTAATAATTACATCTTTGTGTTTTGATGTCAGGCTGGTTATGAGGCCTAATTCTGCAGGCAGGCTCCTCATTGATTCACTGGGAACCGCTGATTTGAGAGAGACAGGGAGAGAGCTGCAGGCCAGGATCCCCTTCTGTTTTCAAGACTAGTTAACACTTAAGTGGCTCCTTCAGTCCCGTTTCTGCAGACACATTTGTTTTCCCAGCCTTTCTTTCCAGGCCCTGGAATCGAATACACATATGGTTTTGTGGTTAGGTCGTTTCTGAAAGGCGGATTCCTTAAAAAAAAAAAAAAAAATTGACACCCCCCCCACCACTCCCTGCAACCAACCCTCTTTCTAGGCATCCTTTCCCCACCTCCTGACTCCAGTTTGTGGCTTGCAGGCCTGAGTCACTGCAGCTCTGCCCTGTATATGCAGGGAAGACAGTAAAAATGAGCGCTAATCAATCTTTCTGGGAGAAGCAATGGGCGTTAGAAGGCCGCTATCCTGTGACTAAACACACCCCTTTTATGGAGTGTTGGTACTAATAAAGGACAGCTTATTACTGAGGCAGAGACCAAAGCCTGGATGAGGTCAACCCTGACTGACATTCATCAGTCATTGTTAATGATACTTTTTCCCGTGCTTTCTAAGGGATTCTGAGCACAGTGCAAATCATTCGGGGTCATTCATAGTTCATGTACCCACAGATGGCAAAGGTTTTGAAAGACTTTGGTTTAAACTTGTTAAAAAAAAAAAAAAAAGGATCCTCACTTTTTTTTTTTTTTTTTTTAAAGGAAGGGAAAATACTCCCAAACAAAACATAGATTTTTCTTACTGGAACGTGTTCATGTTCTTTCAACCTAATAGATGTTTTACACACTATGGTGCTTGTGCATTATTAAAAGAGACATAAATTTATGTTTTATGACGTCTGTCTTCTTTAATTATTACCTTTGATGTCTATTGGTGACTAAAGAGAGCTTAACAGGATTTCTTTCTCTTCTTAAATTTCGTTTCATGAAACCCAGCTAGTCCCTGACACATGTGTGTTCCTCACCTTCAGGATTATTTTATAAATCCCTTTCTGATGAGCGGAAGTGTCAAATCAAGGACAGGTCATAAAGTAAAAGTATAAACCTTTTAAAGAGGGACCTTGGTAATATATAAACATTCTGCACACTATCTGAATTTTTTATGGACTAAAGAAAAATTATATTTCAGCTGGAGGAAGGGAGAAGTTTAAACATCAGCCTGTGTTTTAATGTATGATTTTTTTTTTCCCCCTCATGCTCTTATTTATAGCCATGGAAGAAGCCATTGGTGTTCGAGGCGATTTTAAACATTTTGACTCGATTTGGAGCCCGCCTGTGAATTGTACACGTTTAAAGTCGGAAGGCTGACTGTACGCTGATTCTTGAGCCCCGCGTTGTACACCGGGGGAAGCCCCAGATGTGGGGCAGAGGTCTGGGTCTTTGTTCTTTCACTAAAGTTTTTTTTCTTTTCTTCCCTGAACCTCAGTTTCCTTACTGTAAATGAAGGGTTTAGCTTATCAGAGGCCCCCCAGAGGTTGCTACTCTACCACTCCATGATCCACTCAACCCATCTTAGCACCCTGAGTTGGAGGGTGCAGCTGTCATGAAGCAACAGCTGTCCCTTTTGTTTTTTATAAAAGCTGGTTGTGCACAGAGAATTTGTGTATGGTAAAATTCGAGCTTCTTTTTACATGTAAAATTGGAAGTAAGCTGAAGCTGACATCAACAGCTTCCGGGCCCTTCCGCCACGTGTGTGTCAAGGCATATGGAAGTATGTCCCCTCACAGAAGACCCAGAAGTCGGACCGGGTGGAATTCTTGGTAGCAAGAGTGTGTGAGACGATTGCTCGTGATGATGGGTGAACAGGACTTTGGGAAATGCTTCCTGGGTTCCCTGCATCTTAAATCGTGGAAGGGGAGGCTGGAAACCTGACGGCGGCTTTTTAAAGTGAAATGGCTTACTCTTTGTTACGGGACTATGGGGTATTTTGAATTGACTTCAGCAGGTGTTTTTTGACCATCTACTGTGTGCAAGTGAGGCGTGATGGTAGGTGAGTGAAACTTTGGCACTCACAGCGACATCGTCGGAGATGTGGCTTCTTTTTTTTTTTTTTAAATTAATTTATTTTGGCTGTGTTGGGTCTTCATTGCTGTGCGCGGGCTTTCTCTAGTTGCGGCGAGCGGGGGCTACTCTTCGTTGCAGTGCGCGGGCTTCTCATTGCGGTGGCTTCTCTTGTTGCAGAGCTCAGGCTGTAGGTGCGTAGGTTTCAGTAGTTGTGGCTTGTGGGCTCTAGAGCGCAGACTCAGTAGTTGTGGCACTTGGGCTTAGTTGCTCTGCGGCATGTGAGATGTTCCCGGACCAGGGCTCGAACCCGTGTCCCCTGCATTGGCAGGTGGATTCTTAACCACTGCGCCACCAGGGAAGTCCCGGAGATGTGGCTTCTAACAACAGTTCCTTCCATGAAGGTGTACATGTGACTTTCCCAACTGCGAGTGGGCCCCTTCTCTGTCCGTAACCTCAGCATGTCCTTTTGAACGTCAGAAGGGACCTCACAACCTCAGCAGGTCTTTTGGAGACAAGGAATGGGGATCCCGTTTCCTGGAAATGCAGCTGACCGTCCACACATTATGTGCCCGATGGGCACATCCTGAGTGTGCAGCCCAGAGCCCTTAACTGGAGATGCCTCCTGCTACTGGGTTTGCCTTCCTGCTGTTTCTTAGGAGGAAGAGGGATCGCTCCAAGCCATAAGTGCTCTGAGAATAGGTTCTCCATGTGGAGTTTTGGGGCATGAGTTGTTTAGAACTCAGCCCAACGAAAGCCACTTGGTTGAGAGGCAGGCTTGCTCTGCATGAATGTCAAATGTCAATTTGTTTGTTAAAACGTAAGGCTTAAAATATAGTCTGTGCTAAACAGTTAGTGTGGAAATAAGTGCTATCTCCAGGAAAACCCCCATAAGGGGGATCAGATGTAAAAGATGTGCAAGAGGAAGTGGTGTGTGTGTGTGTGTGTGTGCAAAACTAGCAACGTATTTTCAAGGCAAAGTTATATATACACATGTAAACGGTTGGTTGCAGCACACAAATGTCTTGAATATTCAGACCAAATAAGACCTGAGAGGGAAAAAAAAGTATTTGGATGTAGCTGTTCGTACATTTAATTTTCCTTACACAGTCAGTAGATAGTCTGTCTCTAAGGAATGGGTCTCTCTCTGCTCCCCGCTCCCCCCTCCCTTGTTTTTCTAGAACCTTCCACCATTCCCATTGGTGAGCCCACTGAGTCTTTGCTTCCTCCCTGATTGCCCTCTGGAAGACATCTATCAGGCACTGTCTTATCTGTTTGTAAGGCAGCTCAGGCCCCAGATTTAAGTCATGGGTTCTGGCTACAAGTTAGAGTGTGATTAATAATTGACTAATGTAGCTTTTATTTATCACAGGCTAGCACATTTCGCCATTACTGAGTTAATTTATGTTAAGTGTAAGCTGTCGTTCAATCTGTTTTTCAACCTTTTTTTTTTTTTTTTTTTTAATCCTAAGTCTATCTTTCACTTTTTGAGAAACAAAATCCTTATACAGGGTACAGGCTCGCTCGGTGCCAAAAAGTTGATTTCCTTTTCACTGGAGCCATACATCACCAGCCCTCCCAGCTGCACTGTCAGCCTGTGACAGAATGACATGTGTCATTTATCAAAGGGGCCAGGCTGGGCCTTGGGAAAGGCTGCCGACAAAGCCTGAGAGAGTTCATTTTGCAGTCCCCTCCTACCCTCTGTAAGCCCCTTGCCAGGAAAGCCTGTGATGTTTCTGTCTTCACAGCATTACTGTAAGTCCTTCAACCTTCACAGAATTAACCCTCCTCACCTCAGCGCACAGCAACCATACAGGGTCCCACCGGAGGGGGTCCGAGACCCCAGCAGGGGCTTGGTGCAGCCTGGGATGCCCCCCCAATTGCTGTGTAGGTACACCCCACAAAGTGCAGCCTCTCCTTTCTCCTCCCACTTTTCAGTGACTTTAAGAATTCAAACCCTAAGTTTTCCCGAGCACGACAAGGTCAGAAGCATGAAGAACAGTGATGAAGAGTTTCCCTTGTATTAAAGAAAGTCGGTCCCCCGCTCCTCCCGGCAGAAGTTTGGTCTTCTCTTTATTTTAGGGCTTGCCTAGTGAGTGTTGTACTCCGAGCTATTTTTGACACCACCTACTAAAACCCAATAGATGTTTCTTCTCCTTCTCTGTTGCTTAGAATCTTAGAATCTGCCCCCCGCAAAGACAGTGATGGGGTTCGGTGTCACCCTTGCTTGAAAGGATATGTTTTGAGGAGGAAGAGAAAAGGCTACCCTTACCCCCCAGATTGCATACTTTCCCTGTGAGTCCCGAAACCAACCGAAAACAACCAAAGTGAAAAGGAAGAGAAAAAATCCGCCAGAGGGGAGTGCAGTGTTAAAATATAAAAGCATTTGGTTAAAAGGAAAAAAATTTTTTCTCCCCCTTGAAGGGAAGAGTTTTGCATTTTAATCCTGTGTGAGAATGTGAGAAAAGTTATTGTTTCTCCCATCGCTACCCCTTTGTACTTTGTGTCCTCCCAGGACTGAAGTTATTTACAGCTTCAGATATCATTTAAAGAGATAGCTAAGCAGACTGTTCCCTCAGCCAGGAACTTTCCAGAAAGAAGTCCTATAAATTAGCCATTGCTCAGGAGTAGCTGTTTTCTAGGCAGAGCTGGCCCTTTCGTTTGTCTACATAAGGCTAATTTATTTTTGCAGCCAGATGTGAGCTGACAGCCCTCACTCAGAGCTTCCTTCTCCACCGTCACGAGGTCAGGAAAACAGTCACGTTTCCCATTTTACAGAATCCCCATCAACATTATGGAAGATGGATGTATCTTTAAAGCAAAGATTGATTGTGGATATCGGAGTTATGGTGCCATTATCATGGTGAATATTATTTAGACTTGGGCTGTACAAGGCTGTAACTTGAGACCCAGCCAGGGGAGGGACAATCTGGAAATGCGAATCCATGAACTTTAATGGATGGATGTTTTTTTCAAAGCTCAACTCACTATAGCGTGATTTACTTTTCTTACAGGAAGGAAACAAGCATTTCAGTTTTAAAGGGACAGCACACCGGCTTGTCCTGTTGAGTGGGTTCCCGCCCCAAGGCCTCCCCGGGGAGGTGGAGGCCAGTCAGAAGTGCTGAGAAAGTGAGGTGGCCCAGCCCGTGGCCCTGCAGACGTGCCTTAAAGCCCAAGCTCCAGAGCTTCCTCATCCCTGTAGGACTCCGATCCGATCGTATTAGAAATGGAGTTGCACCCCAGAGCGTACCAT
This sequence comes from Pseudorca crassidens, assembly GCF_039906515.1. Taxonomy (NCBI): domain Eukaryota; kingdom Metazoa; phylum Chordata; class Mammalia; order Artiodactyla; family Delphinidae; genus Pseudorca; species Pseudorca crassidens. Next base: position 4,222,407 of record NC_090307.1, on the reverse strand, counting down.
TATCAGGGAAACGGTTAAGACGCTATTTATTTGAAGCCAGCTAGCCTCTCCTAAGTGCTACAGATAGCGGCCATTTATATTTAGGGAGACAAATGAAGCCGAAACGCTTCTGTGTCAGGAGCATGAAGCTTTGGGGAGAATGCGCAGTTATCTCCGGGTGTCTAAAGGTAGGAGCATATGCAGTGGAAGGCGTCTCATCGACCTAATTAATAGCAGTTTTTCTCACCTCGCTTTGCTGTGCCGGAGTTTCTGATGCTGGCTCAGCTGGGGGCTAAGGGATCTTCCCGCCCAGGATCAGGGCATCAAAAGTTCAACCTTGCAAGGACTGGCTCTCCTATCTCTGTTCTTAGAAAATTGTAGCACTGGACATCCCAGTGGATTTGCAATTCCTTCATGGGGTGGATCCCGGAAGCTCGAGTGTCAGCACACCCACCCGGGTGGGGGGGGGGGCGGCAGGGGGTGCTCGCTTCATTTCGGACAGGTCGCTCCACCTGCCATACCTGGGTCGAGAGCATTGTCTGCCTGGGGCATGGCTCTTTTGCCCCTAACTCATTTATGTGTTGCTAATGTTGCTTGATTTCTTTTCTTCCATTTCAGGGTGGTGGGTGCAGATGGTGGGTGGAGGAGCTTCTGAAAGTGAGTGAGGCCCAGCCCAGCTGGGCGGGTGTTGGGCAGCTGCGCCTCGTCCATCCTGGTGCCGGCCTGACACGGGGCCCCGGGGCCAGGTGCTCTCCGTGGAGCCGGGTCGCGCTGACCTGCAGAGGGCCGCCACCACTGGCCCCAGAGCAGCTCCTGCAGAGGGCTGCCACCACTGGCCCCAGAGCAGCTCTGAGGCTCAGACTGTCACCTGGACTAACCACCCTTCCCGCCCCCTTCGGGATTTAAACATAGACAGTTCCTTGCAGTTGTGCAGTGCACTGAACCCAAAGTCATTCCTTCTTTTCAGCATTGGAAACTAATTAGCTTTCAGGGGGTGCCCAGTCTGATGGGCACATGCCAGGCTGCGGGACTCCCCAATGCTTGTCTCTGTTCGTAAAGTTGCTCCAGGGCGTGTGTGTGTCCCCGGAGACGCTGGGCCCCGAGAGGGCAGGGCCGCCTAGTCTCCCTTCCCTCCGAGCCCAGCACAGCGCGCTTGTCGGATGACTGCGCACCTCGGTGAGAAAGGCCTGGCTCCTCGAGGACGGGAATGGGGCGGCCGCCACGTCCAGCAGGCTGAATGGACCGGCGAGCAGTGATGGGAGGGGATTGGGAAACAGGAACCTTTTTTCTATTTCAAACCGCTAACCCAAGTCTGCGGTGGGACGGTTCTCTTGGGAGCAACCTTCCTTGTGCTATCGATGCACCTTAAAAACAGAAAACTGAAACCCAGTGTAACAAAAAGACAGGGCCAAAGAAAGAGGGTGAAATGAATTTCTGGCACCCGCTCTTTTTTTTTTCTTTTTTTTTTCCCGGCTGCACCGTGCGGCATGTGGGATCTTAGTTCCCTGACCAGGGATCGAATCTGTGCCCCCTGCAGTGGGAGCTCGGAGTCTTAACCGCTGGACCGCCAGAGAAATCCCCTGGCACCCACTCCTGAATGTTAGGTAGAGAAGGTAAAATAAGACCTGGGAAAATAAGGGCATCCGTGTCCTGGCTGACGACGTGGGTGTTTTAAAGGACAGATGCCAGGCTCTCCCGTCAGTCTCGTCGGGGTACAGGTCTGTGTTTATTTGCAAGCTAAGAGCACATTCTTGGCCTTTTAGGGACCTATGAAATATCTGCAAACAGGAAGTAGTCTATCAAATTCGTATGAATCATGGCGTCCATGATGTTGGCTGAGGTCAAGTCATTACACTAAATATATTGTAACCATTATTAATGCATGGGCTCCTCTGCCATCTTGGTGATGTAGGACCACCGCTTCCTGATTAAAAGCTGTGTGTGTAGGGGGGATTCAGCACAGCCCCCCTCTGTCCTGTAGTGCTGGGCAGGCGCTCAGGAAGTCAAGTTTCTGACCGTGCAGCCTGTTCACACACACACACACACACACACACACACACACACACGCACACACCCCTTACGGAGGGGCCTGCAGCTTCCAGGAAGATGGAAAATGGGAACAAAAGTGCCCAAACTTCAGCAGACACAGCCGTGCATCCGTAAGGAGGCCAAATTCATCACGGCGCATTATGGAGTGCAGCAAATGTCATGAAAACCATTGTTTTTTAATTTTTTTCTTGCAGCGTCTGAATGAGCTGATTTATGGGCGTTATCCATCTTAGGGGTCATCCGTCATTTTTTAGTTGCTAGGCAATCAAACCAGCAGCTGTTTGCTTTGAATCAAGCTCAGGCGTTGTCAGTCACCGCACGCAGGTATGACCTTAGTGGTTGAACACATCATGTGTGCAAAATTAAAGAGTTGCTGTCCCTCTTCCTCCAGTCCCCCGACGGCCCTGCCATTTGTTGGGGGTAGCACGGGCCCTTCCTGGCTCCTCTGAGAAAAAAAGGAACAAAGGAGCGGATGGAAAATGCCTGGACGGGAAACTCGAAAATATCCTTTAAACACTGTTTCACCCCTTCCACGTGGGTGCTGCGCAGGGGGACTCAAATGAGTGCCACAAGGAGATGGGAGGCGAACCAGATGATTTATAGTATTTCAATAAGCCGGTTGAAGAAAAGCAAACATCAGTTCACTGGTGGGAAAAAGCACACCCCAGCTGTTCAGCATACGGCCCAGGTTGGAGGCCAGTCCGACAGCGTTTGGGGGTTGGCAGCGGGTGCTGTGAGGTGAGGTGCCGTTTCCGTCCTGTTGGGTCCCAGGCGGTGGGTGTGTGGCCATCGTCCGCTGGCTCCTTCACTGGGACCTGTGGCTCCTCAGCCTGGAGTGGACTCCAAGCCTCGCCCGTCATGTCACCGCCGTGCTCTGTTTCTGCCAGGTCCCGGCGTCTGCTGGGGTCCTTCTGATTCTGCACCTGTCACCCCCAGCCCCCAACCAGAGCGTTTAGAGTCTCTCTGAAGCATTGCTGACATTGAGGGGACAGTTCTTGGTGTAGGCAGCACACCAGCTAAAGTGTAGGCAGTAGTACCTCCCTGTACCCTGTACTGAATTTTAGATACGCACAGGGCTCCAAATAGTTCCCCTAGCAAGGAAAACAAATGCATATGGTGACCTATTTTTAATAATTTAGGTCAGATTCCCAACATTTGTGAACCTTCCAAGTAGGGATGTTTCCTTTGTTTCTCAGTTGGGATTGTAATGTATCTACACGGGGAATTTACAGCAATAAATCCAAATTGAGGCAACTGTTTGTCACAGAATAGATCTTCTTTAATCTGAATTACCTGGAGGGTTTATTTACTTGATTTTGCTGGTGGATATTCAGACCATGTAGCTGAGAGATCTTTAGCATGTATTTTGGAAAGTCTAAAATAAGTTTAATTTGGGAATTAGGTTTGCCTTACTCAATTTGTCATCAATATTTTTTTTCATTTGTTCACTGGTTAGGTATTTCTGAGTGTATGAGCCATTTCCTTCTCGTGGGTAGTTCTGCCAGTTGGAAAAGAGTTTTCCGATCATGGCTTCTCATGTGCCCAGTATATACTGGGACTCCAGGTAAACTGTAAAGGGAGTCCTGGTGCGCTCCCCGCCCCCAGACAACCGGTGGGGAAATTTCAAGGGAGAACCCACAGTCCTTCACCTGAAATCCTTGGGGTTTTGGAAGTCGGAATTTTTTAGATTTTTGAAAAGAGCTTCGATGCCTATGTTGTCTGTTTGCTGCATCCTCATCTTAAAGAGACGCGGATTTTCCTACAGCGAAACGCATGAATACTCACGGTACTTGGGGCGAGTAAGTAGAGACCGTGTACCCTCGTGTGCTTTTGGGTCGGGTTTTACTGTCAATGAGGTCAGGGCAGGCTAGACTTTCCATAACAAAGTTAGGAGAAACCCTTAAGTTCTCAGAGCTGTTTGGATTTTGGAGGTGAGGGGAGAGGTTGTGGGTCATGTCGTGCACGGGCCCATTTCACAGACCTGCCTGTCGTGGGAGCCACACGTCGTCCGTGGCTTGGCCGCTGCCTCTGAGGTTCTGAGTCCTGGGCTCGTCTCACCTCTCACTCTCTCCTAGCGGTTCTCCCATGCCCACAGAGAGGAGTGATATTCGTTATATCTGCAGCCTTCCAAAGCCTTCCTGCTTACTCATTTAAAACTTTGAACTGTAGAAACATACTTTACTGCCACTATATTCTCCTGCGTCTCGTGAAGTACAGCCTTCTCTCATCTTTGGGGAGGAATCTGGAATAGTATCGTAGCACAGTTTACTTAGGGAGGAAAAAACAGAAGCCCTCTCTTCACAAAGCTCCAATGTTCCTGTCGATTTTCCTGGTGAATATATAAATACAGTAACAAGACTAAAACGAGGGCTTTCCCAACCATCCCACGCCTGTAAGAAACGCGCTGAGACGCACACCACGTTCGGGCCATTGGTTCTGGATGACCAGGGTTCACACGTGGGAATCACAGACATGCCGGGGTCCTTTCCTTTTTCCGGCGGGGTAGGATGGGGTGAGTCAGCCCATGGATTGATATTAACGATCTGCAGTAACTCGCAGAATTTTGGAGTTTAAAGGACCCTGTCAATAACTTCCTTTTTGAGGGGTTGTATCGAGCTGCCTTCCATTTCTCACTCGGGAGGACCGTTCGTCCTTTGAACTGTTGGACGGTCCACACTGAGGTGCTCATTCACTGCACACCTGCGTGGCCGCCCTGCTCCCCGTGTGGGATGCAGTACGCAGACTGGTAAGGCTTCCTTTGTGCAGTGGGTTGGCAGGATTGATTAATTGATTTTTAAAATGCTTAAAAAAAATACCCTTTTTAGGGGGCGCCTAAGAGTGTAGGATTATTTGTACATCGCCTGTGTCCCTTTTTGCTGTCTTCTTTGAAATGCAAGGCCACACCCGGGGTTTTGTTCTCTTTCAGATTCCACATCATGTCATTGAGAAGATGCTAATTTTAGATGGGCCCCTCTCTACACAGACAGGAGCTGAAGTATATCCTGTAAGTGGGAGGATCTTCCACATCCCACGTGTACCTGATGGCTGGCCACGTGACTGACCGGGCCAGGCTGTGGGCCAGAGACATGGGGTGGCCCCTCGGAGCCTTTATTGCACTTTGAAATTCCAGCTGCTGGTTCCCTGCACACCTTCCTGCCAACCTGCAGCTGCTCTGGCTTCTCCCAACCCCGATTCTCCTCATCCTTGGCTCTCCTGCCCCTTTACTTCTCTCTCCTCTACCTCTACCGATTTCCACTGACACTTGGCTTTCGAAATGTTCCTCATAAAATCTGTGCACACTTTTAAAAGCTATTTTGCAGTATCTGTGCCCTTCAGAGGACAACTGCTCCAAAATCTAATAAGTCATAGTAAATATAGTTCCGGACGACGGGTTAGTGGGGATGCTTTGGGAATGGTAACTGCTTTGCCAGGGCTTCCGCGTGGCCATTTGAAAGGCTTTTTTTCCCCATTAAACTTCGTATCTTTTGTTTTTGAGATGGCCTTCATTAGCGTGCTTGTGTGCTACTTCTTGGGTACCAACCCCCATTCAGAAAATGGTTCTTGATATTTCCATTAAGTTTTCTGTTAAATATGACGTACTTATACACACACATTTCTATAAACTTAGTTCAAGGGTATCAGTAAGAATATAGTTTTTTCTCTTCACATTTGCTGTTCATAAAACACTCGAGGGAGAAATTGTGATATTATGGTGCGTTTTTAGATGAGTTTTAGGTCTTGTGGTGGATGGCAGTACCTTTTCCTTTGTCTCCTCAGTAGACCCAGCACATGGAAAGATTTTTTCTATTGAGCAACTGCTTTTATTATTAGTGACAATATCGATAATTATTAGTCTCTTTCCCTTTTGAGCGATGAAGGTATTAAGCCGCTGCACCCAGGTTTTCCAGTTGCCAAGAGCCGGTGGTCCACCCACCACACCTGTGCTGGGAGTTGCTTCACACGCGTTATCCTGTGTGAGGTCCAATCCAGGCGCCTTCCTGAGCGCACATCAAGCTGCCTTAAATCCTCTTGGAACCAGAGATAAATATTGAAATAAATAAGAAATAAATATGGACCTGAAACCTACAATCGCCTTTCGCTGTCTTGACATGCAGAGTTGGGTCACTGACTCTCATTATTATTTCTCGGGAACTTTCCGGGGTGACCCCAGCTTGTGCGTTGATGCCGTTGGGCAGAAAACACTGGGATGGCTTTAATCTCAATCCCCAACCTGACCATCCCTGAATCCTTTCCTTAAACGTTAAATTTCCCCACTGTGAATCGGGACTGTTCTAACTCACACTGATTCCTGCCTCACAGTTCATGGGCTCATTTCTCCAATTGTTCGTTCGTTGGTTTATTTTTCCAGTAAATACTTATTTTGAGCCCCTGCTGGTTTCCAGACAAAAAATAAGCAGGAAGGTCCCTGAGCTAATGGATCTCACAGTAGAGTGAGAATATTTTGAAAACTAAAGTGGTTATCAATATTAACTTTACCTAAAATATTTTATTATGCATCCTGTGGATGTAAACATTTCATTGAGTGATGAAATAAATGTGATCAGGATTGAATATGGGAAACAAAAAATCCATTTTCCAGTTTCTCTCACCTGTTCTTTTCCTCTGTGACTCTGCGTAGTTCATCCATAATCTGCCTGTTGCCTTTGCCAGGGACAGCGGGGAGGCCACTCTGCTTCCTGCGGGGGTTCCTCTCACGTCACTTCCTGCGGGGAGGCCACTCTGCTTCCTGTGGGGGTTCCTCTCACGTCACTTCCTGCGGGGAGGCCACTCTGCTTCCTGCGGGGGTTCCTCTCACATCCCGAGCCCCTTCACACCAGCTCTTCCAGCTTTAGTTGGAAGACTGCTCTCCCTGCAGCACTGCTGACTGGCCGTACTCTCTTCAGATCAGAGTCCTCTTTTTGGCCATTGCGTCTACATCTGTGTCTAATAGAGAAATTCTGTGTGATACGTAGTGGGCATGTGCTAAGTGCTGTGAGCACTGCTCATCACCAGTGGCCCTGCTGGTCACACCCAGTGGCCCTGCTGGTCATCACCCGGTGGCCCTACTGATGTTCTGAGGGTGTTGGTGTGTCTCAGTCCCTCCCCATGTGACAGGTGTGTCACACATTCTTCCCTGTGGCCTCCCCTGGAATCATTAAGGTAGGTAGTCAGGGTATTTGCAGACCCAATTCTAGAAAATTCCCATCTCTTTAAAACTGCTCTGCAGCTGTGTCTTCCTGTGCCTCTTACTGGGGACGGGATGCAGCTGGACCAGAGGTAGAAAGCCTGCTGCCAAATTGCATTTCTTTTTCTTTTCTTTTTTTTTAAACTTTTTATTTTATGTCAGAGTCGAGTTGATTAACAGTGTTGTGTTAGTTTCAGGTGTGCAGCAAAGTGATTCAGTTATACATGTATCTATTCTTTTTAAAATTCTTTTCCCATTTAGGTCGTTATGTAATCGCATTTCCTTTATGACAGTATCTCCAAAGTTGCATTTGCACCTGGGGGCATTAGATTATAAAACACATGTTTAAGGGACAAATTCAGTTATTTGGTTATAAAATATTGTGTGGCATTCTTCTCAGTGCACCTTTGCAAATGCCAACATCTAATAATAATAATAGCAATGATAGTAGTGGACATTTTCTCTAAAATTTAAGCTCCATGGGGATAGGGGTTTGTCTGTTTTGTTCATTGCTGTCCACGTGGTGTCTGGAACGGTGCCTGGGAAATAGTAGGTGCTCAATAAATATTTGTAGCGTGACCGTATTCCTGCACACTGCCCTCGCATCATGTAATTTAATTTTTATAGCGATCCTACTCGTATCTCCATTGTATAGAGTGAGGCTTACCGAAGTTGGGGTCATGTAGATTGTCTCGAGGTCATTGAGAATAAGATACGTAAGGTCACACAGATCAAGCCCAGAAGGTTTGATTCCTTGACCTCTGAAACCACCCATATGTTGTTCATGTTTTAATTTTTGTCACACAGCTCCCTGGAATCTGTCTCGGAATGTTGGGGTGTGGGGTAGAACTCTGCAGGCAGCTTCGGGCTGAAGCCTGGCTAATCCCTGGCCCTTCTGCCCACCTGCTGCAGCTAGCGCCTCGGATTCTTCAAGTACAAACCAAAGGAGCTGGACCAGAGGATTCCTGAGCTCTGTTCTCTTTTGAAAGTTGCGTGTCAGAGTGGTTCCTGCGCCATGGTTGTGAATCATGCTCCACGTGTGAGATGAGAACAAATATCTTACCCCTCACCTGCATATACGTATACGAATATGTGTGTACATACGTGTACGCATGCGCACACACCAACACACACACACACTCACACACACACACACTATTTTGTTTGTTTCTGTTTCTGTTTCTCCAGTGGCAGCAACATGATTTGGAAGGAGAGCATGGATGTTCTCTAACACATCAAGCTCAAAGGTTAGGGATGTTTAGAAATAGCCCTCATTTCTGAATAACTCATCCTATGTCTCACATATTAATTTATCCGAAGCCTTCTTGGAAGGCTTATACTTTGTTTTTAACTCTTCTGAGCTACCCGCTGGTGAGTTCTTCCGTGCAGTCTTGTGTGTGAGGTGCAGGCAGACATCTGCAGTCAGGACATGGCGAGTGCAGACGTGGTCCACGTACTGAAGCATTGATGGACGGGTTTGCTGGACATTGTCTAACTACCGTGTACGACTCTTCACACCGTGAAACTCCATTGGCCAAGTGTGGACGTCGAGTAGGCAGCTCCTGGGGCTGCCTGTGTGGGGTACGCTGGGAGCTCTAAGATTACTGAGAATCGGCAAACTGGGACATTAAGTCACAGTGTTCTAGGAAAAAACGTGATTTGTTTTCTGTACAGGGGAAGCATGTTCTTGGAGTGAGACCAACTGAATCGTGCTCATCCGAGGCAGGAGTCTGGCCTCAGAGCCTCAGTAGAGCTCAGGGAGCGACCCACAGGCTTAAACACTCGAGATGGAGACCCAAGGGGTAGTCTGTGAATTTCACGGTGTCCGGTGCTGGGGCAGGAGCCAGGTTTGCGGGGGGAGCTTCTTTAAGAAAATAAGTACAAAATTGTGAATAAAATGTTAGGTATGAGGGTGACGATTTATTTAGTACGAGAAAGGAAATCACAGCAAACCACAAATCTTAAAAAGCTGAAAAACATGACAAAATCCAGAAAAATAACATAATTAATGAGTTGCCTGAGGCATCTGGTTTTCTACGTGGTGTAGCCGCATGAAAAGATGGTCCAGCCACCCGTCTGGTGCCGGTAAGGGGAGGTGGTCTTTTATCTCAGATGGTTGGGGTCCATCAGACATGTGACATCACATACAGCTCAACCACCATTACCCTATCCAGATGAGACCACGATGGCCATTGTGGGAGGTGTGCCGTGGAGGGGGCTGGGCTGGGAGGAGACAGCTGTCCTCCCAGCCCCGGTGGAAGTGCGGTGCTCTGCGCATCTCAGGTGGCCCCGTGGACACAGAGATCCCAGCGCTGTAGAAAGGGCCAGGGCAAGGCGGGGCCCCGAAGCTTCATTGGCGTCGTGGCACACCCCCTGTTCAGATCCTCGTCTGGTAGGATAATGGTCTTAATTAGATGAATAGTTGATATTTTGGTGCTAATGTTTTATTTTGTATTTTGATTAAAATTTCAAGGGCACCTTGAAGCTAAGCTCCCTTCGAACCCCTAAAAGACACGTTTTTTGGCATTTCCCCTCCCCCATCCCTCAGAAGTATGGTCATGTGACGATTTCCTTATGGAAGAACAGGGCCACCTTGACTGTGTGCTGATTATGCAAATTATTATGTCATTTAATTTTTATAAAATTACGAATTCATTATAAAAAATAATAAACTTATAAAACGAAGTTTTGATACAAAATTTAAACGGCTGAATTAAATTTTCATTGTAAATGGTTATTAAAAAAATTCTCACTCTCTTGAACATACGTTTTTGAATGAGATTCAAGTGTCAATTCCTTTTTTTTTGAATGGATTTTAAGGGTCTTCTTCCTTGTATGGGATTTACACACTTACATTCGAAGCATGAGGAAAATGCTCCGTGAACATCGGGGAGAAAGCTCAGGACTGTTGCCCCTGGTTTGAGAAGCCCTGTGTTTGTTGACAGTCCTGAGCCTGTGGCAGGGTGTGGTTGTTTGTTTCTCTGCTTTTCTTTGTTATGTGTTACGAGTAGGAGAAAATTTGGACCAAAGTGCTTGACGTCCCTCCCTGAGCCCGTTGGAAGAGTTTATCCTTCCAAGATAAATTATGAACTTTCGACCCTGGGAAATAGAAATATCCTTGCAGAGTTTAACATTGACAAAAGTAAACTGCAGCTTTACCAAGCAAATCGAAACGCGTGTTCTGCCACCCTAAATATGGAATTTTTTCAAAGACTGTCCATCTTCTCCTTTCCTCTCTTGTACTTGGTTTTCGTTGCATCCTTCTTCCTTGAAAGTGATGGTTCGGCAAATTTCAAGGACAATGAGTTGGCTTTTTAAGAGAGAAAGACATTGCCACTTCTTTTTTTTTTTTTTTTTTGGCCAAGTTTGGAATTTTTATGAGATATTTAGATGTGGGTGAAATTTAATGTGCTACAGGTTTCCTAAGAAACTTCATGGTTTACAAATGGTTAGGGTCCCGTGAATATCCAAAGGGCGGGTCACTGAGCATCTTTCTGCCTTCTGTCTCAATCCTGGAAGAGCCACCCTCTCGCAGGTACTGCGTGGGCTCTGTGCCGGCCCCTGTGCTCCGTGCTTTCTCTCCCCTGAGCACGCTCTTTCTTTCCACCTACCCCTGGCCCGAAGCACCACAGATTCCTCTTTGATTTGGAGGGTCCCGCCTCCCCTGGTGGAAGCCTCCCGTGGGCTCACCTGGAGCTCTACCTGGTCGCACACAGCGTCCTCTCTGGATATAGGCTTGTAGCGTTGTGTCCTGATGCTCCCTCTTCTCCCCTGCCCTAAGTCAGCTCGACAGGAGGATCCCATCCGCAATTTTGTAGCCATCCCAAAACACAGACCTACTCGCTTTTGATCTTCGGAGTCACTCAATAATTGTTAACATCCAGTCAGACCTGCTCTTTAGATGAATGCATTCAGCACAGCAGCTCACGTGCTGGGTGTTTTCCGGGTTTAAGTGTGTGACGCCTGCTTCCACACATGCACCCGTCAGAAAGGACGTGCCCCCACTGGGGTGGCTGCTCTGATGACAGTCTTCCCCTCTCAGCAATCAACAGAGACTGATCGAGTACTTACTGTCTCTGATGAGGGGAACACAGTAGCGGACACATCCCATTCCGCAGGGAGATGGGTCACCTCTCCAGGACACACCTTCGTGTCCTGTGGCATTTGAATTTGTGGGTTCCAGGTTCTGGGGCGGGGGGGTGGTCTGCTGCTGACTCCTGTGCCACTTCTGTCCTGCCTCTGTCCCCATCTGTCCCGTTTAGAGGCTCTAGCTCTGTCATGAGCTTGCAGGGCAGGATTTGCTGACCCAGGCTGGCTCTCGTGCCCCAGCTGGGTGGCACTTACTTCACTGAAGGGGGCAGGGGTGGTAGGTCTACGCTGACAGCCCCCTTCCGCCCGAGTCAGGAATCAGAGGTGTGTGCTTGCAGGTGGGACACTGCACCTGGATGGTGGGGACCAGACTGTCTGCTCCATTTTGCTTGTAATTCTCTGACCTAACGTCTTTGTCTTCTTCCTTATTCAGTGAAGCTCGTAACAAACAGGTAAAAATTAAAACCAGAGCGAATTTACTACTTAAACAAACCAGTAGTTAAAACGATAGAAATTTATTCTCTCATAGTTCTGGAGGCTGGGAGTCAGAAATCAAGGCACTGGCTGGGCCATGCTTCCCCTGAAGCCTCTGAGGAAGAATCCTTTCTCGTCTCTCCCAGCTTCCCATGGCTCCTAGCAGACCTCAGCGTCCCTTGGCTTGTGGCTGCCTCCCTGCAATCTCTGCCCTGTTGTCACATGGCCTCCTCTTCCCTGTGTGTCTGTGTGTTCTTTCCTCTTGTTATAAGGTCCACCAATCATGGGATTTAGGACCCATCCTAATCTTTTTTTTTTTTTTTGCGGTACGCGGGCCTCTCACTGCTGTGGCCTCTCCCGTTGCGGAGCACAGGCTCCGAACGCGCAGGCTCAGCGGCCATGGCTCACGGGCCCAGCCGCTCCGCGGCATATGGGATCTTCCCGGACCGGGGCACGAACCCGCGTCCTCTGCATCGGCAGGCGGACTCCCAACCACTGCGCCACCAGGGAAGCCCCCCATCCTAATCTTTTTGACCTTATCTCAGCGTAACTAATTATATCTGCCAAGACCCTGTTTCAAAATAACATCGCTTTGTGAGGTTCTGGGAAGACATGGATTTTGGGGGCCCTAGTCAGCCCACTGTAGATACCAAAGGAGAAACTTATATGTCTTATCATCGGGCGACAGCTTTTCACTGCAGATGAAAGTAGAGAAGTCGCCTGTGTGCTCAGGATGACTGGTAAATATCCGATATTGATAACCAATAGCGATGGCTGAGCATAACCAACGAACAGAAACATCTGGTCCACTCGGCGTTTTGAACATGGCTGTTGCCAACCCCAAAGCGACAGGAAGGAACCACCGACCCTCATGGGGACTTTTGTATCAACAGGTGACTCCTGATGTGCTGTGAGGAGTCTGCAACTCTACCCAGTGGGATGGTGACAAAAAGGAAGGGCCTCCAGAGGGCTCATCCCCAAGAAACTCGCAGTACTGTGATTGAGTGAAACCTCATGAAACACACTGAGGTCGGTCAGTGGGTAGCATCAGTCGCCTTGAGTTCGTTGCCATGGCATTTGAAGGACCGAACCCCACCGTGTTCCTCACTTGGGGTTATGGCGTGGAAGCTGCTGTCTGCTACCCTGTCGGGGACGTCTGTGACCTTGTCCCGGGGAAGGGCCCGCACCTGCAGGACAGATGCTCATGGAGTGAGGGCTGCTTGATGCAGTGGTGAAGGAGGTGTGGGCATCTCCGGGGAGCACAGCGACTCGAGATGGAAACGCCGGTGGACCCTCACTGCTGCCCGGACCCACGGCCTCCGACGGGCTTCTCAGTGGCTCCCGCTTATTCTTGGGCACATCTGTCCCTCGTGTTGGTGGTCCCGTCCCTTGTCCTTCCTGGCCGTGTCTCCCTCCCGCCACGAGGGGCCTCGCCAGCACGCGTGTGTCACTCCCCCTGCACGTCTGTCCCGGGGTTGCACACCAGGGACAACAGGGGTAGGGCTGCCATCCAGCCCCTCAGGAGGGCAGGCCTGGGAGGACTGGAGGAGAGAGGGGCCGGGAACTCAGCCAGGAGGGGGGCTGGGCTGGCTGGGCCCCTGTCCTTGGGGGTTCCGAGGGCAGATGGGTTAAAGAGCTAGTCAGGGACAACTCAGGCCTTGGGGGTGTAACCGCCAGGCCTGGTTTACTCTTCTGGGGCTTTTCGTCGCCTCTGGACGAGGCGTTCATCGCGCACAAGTGATGTAGCCCGGTTACTTCCAGCCCATTCTTCTGACAACCACTCTGGAGGTCCCACCGTGTACAAGAAACCCTTTGAGGAACGTGACGTTAGCAGGCTGGACCTCACCCCGCGAGCTCGCAGGTTGAGTTGGGGAGATGAGGCTGCACGTCCGTCTCAATAACATGGGAAGTGATACGGGTTACAGGGGACTTTCACACATCTTGTTAGCGGGAGTCCAAGCCAAAAGGGATGCCTCTTGTCTGGGCGGGTTGGGGGATGCTCGGGGGGCTTTTTTATCAGGAGGCAGCTTGTAGGTCATTTGAAGGGTGAATAGAATGTGCATTTGTCCTTGTAAGTGGCCGTTGGAAGGGAACCCTCTCCCTGCCACGTCCCAGCGGCCTTTAGCGGAATCAGTAGGAATGGCTGAGGAACCTTCGGATTTAGGAGAATGACAGACAGGCACCGTACAGTTTCATCTGTAATATAAATCTTCTGACTGGCAACTCTCAATTAGCTTGAGAGTCCAGAAAGCCTTTTTAAATGTATTTTATAAGTACACAGTTCACCTTTGAGTTTAACTTGGATAGTTTTGCCTTTTCTCGAAATTGTTAACAGGGTCTTGGTGCTGGCTTTCAGCTGTAACACACCATGTGCATTCCGGAAGTAGCAGGGCTTATGGAAAAAGTGGGGCTGGGGTGAGACCACGGGAAACCCATACAGCTTGGTAACCAGGGTCCCCGCCAAATCAAAACCAAAAATGACGGGCTTCCCTGGTGGCGCAGTGGTTAAGAATCCGCCTGCCAATGCAGGGGACACGGGTTCAAGCCCTGGTCCGGGAAGATGCTGCGGAGCAACTAAGCCCATGCGCCACAACTACTGAGCCTGCGCTCTAGAGCCCATGAGCCACAACTACTGAGCCTGCGCTCTAGAGCCCGTGCTCCGCAACGAGAGAAGCCACCGCAATGAGAAGCCCGCGCATGGCAATGAAGACCCAACGCAGCCAAACATAAATTAATTAATTAAAACAAAAACAGAACGAAAAAAGACAAGTTCCTGATAAATAAGGAAATATTCTAGCAAGTGTGGGCTCTACATTAGGAAAAGGGTGACGGAAGCTTGTCGGACTGTGTGTGTCAGGTCAGGCAGGAGGGGAGCTGACGGCAGGGAGTGGCATTGCCCTGGGCTCTGCCCCCCGCGCCCTTGGGGGTTGAACTTTGCCGTCTGGGGCACAGCATCCACAGGGATATCCACGCCGGCCTGGCCTGTCTCCTCTGTTGACTGGGGGATGAGCTGAGCGCTGCCCGAGTCCCAGCAGGCAGACTGGAAGCCAGTTCTCCAGCACGGCGTGGGCTGTGGGTCAGAACACGGCACTCAGGCCGCTCTTCCTGGATATTTTGCTTTGCCCGTCTCGGGCCTGTTTGAGTCCTGCCTTTTGCCTGGTGGAGAATGTTTTCGGGGGTTCTGAGCTCTGATGGCCTCAAACAGTGTTCGCTTCAGCCCTGTGTTCCTGTAAGTCTGCCTTTTACGGCTAGGAGACAGCAGGTGAGAGTTACAAAATAAGGTCTTCGTTTAGTAAGAGTTGGTTTAGATAGCTGAAAAAAAGCAAAGATATTTGACCTTATTCTTTTCCAAGATTTATAATCCATCCCTGAATATGTGAAAGCGCCTCTCTCTCACCTCTGTCTCTGTCTCTCTTTGGTTCCATCCCCCGTGTGTGTGTGTGTGTGTGTGTGTGTCTGTCTGTCTGTGTCTGTTAGCACTATAGGAGAGAACTCTTTTAAAAGCTAATGAAGGAGTTTCAGTGGAACCCTATTAGATTTTCCTTCCATTAGATGCCTGCTACAGACTTTTAATGGATGTTTTAACTAGGCATTGTTAGCAAAAGGACTACTGCGCAAATTAAAACCAGGCCTACGATCGGTGAAGAGAAAGTGGATTTACTTTTCGCCTTTAGGTAAAAAGCGAATAGTAGGGAGGTGGTGAATTCCACACTGGTATTTTTAGAAGTTGGACTCAAGAACATAGCTGGCGCTACCTAAAGCTATGGAAACAAACAGGAAAGCATGCTGTACGGGTGTCTCTCTTTTTTAAAAAAAGTGAAGACATTTACAGAAACCCCTGGATTTTCAGGGGTATGTCAATGTTCATTTTAAACTATTTTACTGATATTTAAAATGCCTTCTTAACTCTTTTATGATACTGCATCGTGCTTTCCATTTTAAAATGTATGACACTCTGCTAAAAAGAAAAGATCAGGACTTTGTAGAGGCTGTTGCTGTGGACCTGAGCCGTTTCCTTATGATGTAACCATAAGAATACGGAGTTTCTAAAGCTGCCTTTCAGATTTCTCAGTTTCTTCTGACTTATTTTATTTTAAGGAGTTGCCCCCTTTGGCCCTATACTATTTGTTTACTGAAACTAGAGAATTTGCGTTTCAAGTCTGGGAAATTCTTGTCTTATCAGGGCTTGTACCAGAGATGCGAGCGTACAGTTCCCTGAGAGTGGGAGCCTCTTGCTTAGAAAGGGACTTTCAGGCAGTGTCTGTCGCAAATTATTCACCGTCGTGGCATGTAGCAAACAATATCAAGTTGTCTCACGCTGCCCATCGTGTGGACATAACAGAAGAGAGGTGGTGTTTTCTTATACTGAGCGCCCTGATGATTCTGTGAGTTAAATCTCGGCCAGTCCTTGACCCTGACTTGTACTGACACAGCTCCCTGAAACAGATTTGGTGTCCTCAGAGGCCCCCTCCTCGCCACCGCAAACATGCGCTCACACCCCTTTGCATATCCACCCCCCCGCCCCCCAGCTACTGAAGCATCCTTGCCTTATAGGTCTGTATTCCACCAGGATGGGTGTTTCTGATTTTGCGTTTCTTAAACCAGACGTTTTGAAGGGAAAGTCCAACACAGAGTATCTGTTAGTTGGGCATTTCCTACTGAAGCCTGGATCTCTGGGAGGAAATCGGCTGAGATGGGTGCGCTCTGCAGGGCACCGCACAGCCTGCGAGAGTGTAACTGCTGTGTGTGTCCCACGGCAAAGGAAGGAAAAGAAGAGGTGCTGTGCCCTTCAAGGGGGGCCCTCCTCCCTCAGGAAAGGGCAGTGACACTGGCAGCTCCAGATCTCTGTTCAGCCCCTGATGGGGTATCATAGGTTCCTCTAGTCTTCACACATAGACCTGGCTGGGTGAGAGAGAGAGAGAGAGAGAGAGAGAGAGAGGAAGCGTGTGAGCCCTACATCAGGTCCATCAGAGGCCATCCAAATGCAGAACTCCCATCACTGGATTGCCTGCGAGCTCAGAGCACACAGTTAGTGATACTGAAATCTCTGATAGGAGATTTAATTTTATGAGCTGTATTATCCAAGAATACTAAGCCATTTAGAGTATGCCCGAATCATGGGGTTTAGGAGAGGCGATGGCTTTGGTTCTCTCTGTGTGGGGAAAAAAAAAATAGAGAGTCATAGCCTTTTTTTTTTTTTTCTTTTAAGCACAAAGCTAGTTTAATTGAAAAATAATTTGATCTGCTGCTGCTTCAGAAGAGGGGCTCGAGCTATGGCAGATTTGCTCTCTTTTCACCCAAACTCAAGAATTTAATGCTAGCAGGTGAAGTTCTGACGGCTGCTATCAAGTACACAGAGACAATAACGGTCTGAAAAGCGGAATTTTGTCAATATTTTTTGCTGTGGGCCAAAGAACGTTCTCAGTAATGGAGTCCTGAGCCCTGCTTGAAAGTATTGGAGTGAGGGGCCCAGAGGATTTATTCCTGGTTGGAGCCTGCAGTATTTTGGTGGTATAGATGGCCTTTTCATAATCTTTCTACTCTAGCAAATGGAGGTACCAGGTACAATTGTGTTGAGGAAGAGCATTTGGTGGACATTTCTACCCAGGCTCGGTGCCCTGGCAGAACGTGCCCAAGCTCATAGCTTCTTTGTAATAGCTACATCAGCCCACCATCTACTACTCTCTGCTTTTGCCAAATGCCAGTGTTTTCTGACAGATAAAACACCTTGGTGCAGGTGCCAGGAACCTGCCACACGGTGCACGTTACCTGAGCCCAGAGCCTCGGAGTCACGTCTGCCCCAACTTTGGGGGCAGTGCAGCCTGTCGCTGGCCTCTCCTTCCTGGAGGCCCCCGGGCCTTCCCTTCGAGCCAGCGAAGTGGCTGTGCCCTTGGTTTAAAAGCTGCCATTTCACCACACTTTTGTAGAAAGTTGGTTAAATAGCAGATTGTACAGCCCACAAAATCGAATGGCCTTTATGACTTAAAACAGATGTTAGATTCAGTTGCAGAATTGCCCCACCCCTAGAGTTATCTTACTTTGAAAAGAATTATCCCCTGAAATTTCATTTTGGAAAACACCTTTTCCCCTCACTCTGTTTGTGAGAACGGGCGCCTGCCTTTTTAAGGCTTTTGCAGTAAAAAGCACTTTTCTGAGATAGAGGTGCCGCATTTTGGTCACTTTACTGGTATTCTCTGTATTTAGCATAACTGGAGAAACAGAAGGGTAGCCGCACACAACAGAGAGCAGTGAAACACAGCTCTGCCCGTCTTTCGAAGTGTAAAAATGATCATCAGTGGCTTTTTCATTAAATGTGCTTGTTGCTGCGCTCATTTGAAGTGTTTAGCTATCACTGTTTCCTTACTTCCTGTTCGTTTTAACGGAAAAGGGTAATAACTACAGATTTTATTTATTCAGAGCCATCGTGCAGGCAAAGTGAAAGTAAATCCTTGGCTCCCGATTGCATTTAAAAACCAGAAGAACAAAACACTGTTTTCTAAAATATAAAGATAAGGGCAGTAGGCAAATATATTTTTTTTTTGGAGGAAATTTGGAATAATAGAAACCATCTAGAACATTTGTGAGGATGTATAAGAAAAATACGTTACAAAAATTTTTCTAATACTGAAAAATTTGCATCCCCTGGACAGGCACGATCTTCGTCATGCTTGCAGGCAGTGTCAGCAGTGTAGCTCGTCAGAATATCAGCGGCCTCAATAATTGCATTCTAGTTCAAGTGTAAAATTCTTACTAGGGTCCAACTTAATAATTCTGCTGGCTTTTAATGAACGCTTTTTTTTCTGCAGAAATACACGATGAAGTTGCATGTGGAATGTAATAGAAGTGTATTCATCCCTAGGTTAGTGTACAAAGTAGTAGATTCTAGCCCACTTATCTCTTTTATGCTCACCTATAAAATATGTGTGTATTTCAGGCATTAATTTGGGATTATTTCGATACTCCCTTATCATCATATGTTATTTATTACCATGAGATAGATGAATGATGCCCTCAGCAAAGTGGAAACTGAAAATATAAACATAGGTTTGTCAATACAATTGACAGTTAATTGGCCCGTGTTGATGGGGGCTTTGAAGTAAAAGAAAATAGAAACGATAAATTCTAAAAAAATACTTTTTTCTCATTTGGAATCCACTTTGTACATATTCTATAGGAAGCTAATGTTTCAATTAAATATGACATAGGTATATACATATATATTTCCTTGCCTAATTATATTTTCCTGTAAGTAATACGATCATACGCTTGTCTAGTGTGTGTCCAGCTTTGCAAAGTGTGATCATTTAGCTTCGTCCTAGAGGTTCTGCATTCCTTGCTGTGTTACGTGTGACCAAGCCGAGAATGTCTTTGCACGTCGTTCAGAAATAGGAGCAGAAACCAGGATTCAGAAATCCGGTGTAAGAAGCAGGGAGTCATAAACCAGGGTCTTGGGGACAAACCTTTTTTCTTTTGGAGAGTGTGTCCATGCTTCCCAGGGGGGAGGGGACCGGCCCCGTGCCCGCAGCTTCTTGAACGAGCGGGAGAGGAAGGTCTGGTGTGAAGGCCAGTGGCTGTCATCTGCTTGTAGGCAGTGCGCCCAGCCGTGGGGACAGACAGGGCCGCTGAGCAGGGAGCCCCCGCGGCCTCCACTGGCTCTTCTGCCTGCCCTGTTTCTCCTCTTGTGGCCTCTTTAACGGCGAAAGCTCAGGGCTTTTTGGCGCCTGCCTTCCGGGTCTCCTGGGTCTCCCGGTCCTGGTTGTACCATCTTTGCAGTGTCTCTGCAGGGACCCCCGTTTTCTTGGTCACCAGCACTTAATGCTAGGCAAGCCATTCAGCTGTCCCTCCCCCAGCACCGTCCCAGGGTGGCCCTGGGAACACACACTCCTAGCAAAGGTTAAGGGCCCCAGGGTCCTTCCACATCCCTGTGGGGGGCGGTCCTTGGGACATGACTGTGTCCTGCCCAGGCCCCTCTCTGCAGGGCAGGGGCGAGGTGAGAAGCAGATTCTGTTCTGTACTGGGCTCTGCCTTGCACTCCACCCATCAGCAGTGAGCTGGTTTCTGCAGCCCCATTCCCGAGGGCCGCACGCCAGCCCACGCCTGGAAGAACTTCTCAGCGCTGAGTTCCTGCCCCTCCAGGGGTCTTTCCTTCCAACGCGGTGGCCAGTGTCCACTCTGCTCCCGAGCTCTGCCGTGTTGCACTGTGTCCATGTAAGTTGCCAGGCTGACGGCTGCCTTGCCTCTGCCCTCCACGGCCCTGGGTGGTGCCCGACACAAGCTGGACCCCGCTTGGCCAGTGGATTAATGGGCAGACAAACCAGCCAGCCCTTCACTCCTACCAACCCTTCTGCCAAGATCCCCTTCTTCCTGGAGGAACGTTGCCACTGGGAAGGGCCCACAGAGCACTTGTGTCTCCTTAGAAGCCTTTGTCACCTGAGGAGTCCAGGCTTAGCTCATGGCTAGGGAGTACGTTCCTAAGAGGGCTTACCATCCTTATATCAGAGATGCTTTCTGAACAAATCACTGAACAGGTAACTCAGCATTATCAGTGATGCTGGGATCATGGCATTTAGGGATGGGAGGGAAGTGGGGAGTCCTCAGTGGGGTTCCTTCAGGGCATTGAGAGAGGCCTGACCCCAGGCAGGTCCTGCAGCTGATGGGACAGGTGTCGGACTTCCCAACCGTCTATCTCTTGAAGGTGCCCCAGTCCTGGCACGTTTGCAGGTGAAGCACTTCTGCAATGAGGGCGTGACAGTTAATCGAGCTGCTGCAAGTTCTTTGGACCAGACTCTGGCATTGCTGTGGTCTTTATATTACCTTGCTTTTACCATCGGTCTGTGTTTTCTTCTGTTTACTGGTAAAGTCCATTGGTGAAGAAGCCATATTTTTATGTTTTTAGTTTGAGGGAAAATTATGGGGAAGTAACTCCCACATTACCACATAGTTCTTCCTCTTTGTGGAAGTATTCATGTTATATGGATAATTTGGAAAATATAGGTAAGCAGACAAACCCAAAAGCATCCTTCGTGACTACCCTACCCAGTTGTGGCTACTATGAACATTCTTATCTGAGTGCCTCCAGGATATTTTTTTGCTTCCACATATATTTTTTAAACAAAAATGGGGTGACGGTAGTATTTATCAGTTTACTCTTTCACTCATTAATGGTAAATAGCTTTTTACATGTTATTCTATACATTTTCATGATGATTTCTTTACGTAATTTTTTTTTTTTTTTGACTTGGCCTTGCTTAGTGAACCGTTGGTACCTATTGCAAAGCTCTCCTCAAAATGACTCAACGGATCTTCCTTTCCATTTAGAGTGCATGGGAATATTCATACCCTGAGCCGTTGTCAGTGCGGGTATTTTTAATTCTGTAATCTTTGACAATTTAGTAGCTGTAAAGTAGTATCTAGTATCACTTTGTCCTAGTTTGCATTTCTTGTGTTCCAGGTGAGGGTGAATATTCTTCCATGTTAAATGTCTCTCTTCCTTTTTGAATTATTTTGCCCATGTTGTTTGCTCATTCTTCTTTTGCTTTGTTCGTGTATTTTCTTACTAATATGGAAAAGCTCTAACGAGGATGTTAACTCATCTTTCTAGTATTTCTGTAGTAGCAGATGATTTCCTTTGGTTTGATGTTAAAAAAATAGTTTATGATGTTTTTGCCCTCTTCTGTTACCTTTTAAGACTCTGCCGGTGATGCATATTTATTTTAGAAAAACTCGAACATAGAAAAAGAAATTTAAAAATAAATGAAGCTTATTTGCAATCTTATCATATAGAATACCCAAAGTTGATATCTTTTCTGGATCTTTTCCTCTGCAAATATATACATATTATACATGTATTTTTTCCAGGGTGGTTTCTTCCTACATATTTTCTTTTATCGCTTGTTTTTTTGCACATGGCATTTCCCTTGTCAATATAGACCTGCTTTGTCATCTTAAGTACCTGCATTGTATCCCATTTTGTTGATCTGCACAGTTTATTTGAGAAATCAACCATTGTTGGAAATTCAGTACTTTCTCAGTTCCACAGTTATAAACAACTGTGTCATTAATTACTTTGTATGTATATCTTTGCCATAGCCTCATCAGTTCCTTGATAAATTCCTGGAAGTCGAATTACCAGGTCAAGGGTTTGGCTGTTTTGAATTATTTGGGCACATATACTGCCAACTGGCCTTCTGGAAAGGTTGTACTCATTCCCAGTACCCCTCAGCAGGGTATATTTCTCTGGGTTATGGCATTTTTTGATGTACTGGGTTGTTTTTGTATAGTTTAACTGGTCCTTTCCTGCATAGTTTTTGGCTTTGAAGTAATGTTTAAGAGGCGCCTTCCAACCCTCAAGATTACGTAAATATTGTTTTATTTTCTTCTCGTATTTTTATGGGTTCATTTAAAAATTTTTGAATATTTGGTATATCTGAAATTAATTTTGGCGTACGGTGTAAGGTGGGCATCTAACTTTATTTTTTTTCCAGATAGCCATTTTCCCAGCTCCATCTGTTGGCAAATCTGTCCTTTCTACATCGTGTTCTAAATGTTCCTTCATCGTACACTCACTTCTTATACCTATTTGGGACTGACTCTCAACTACCTCTTTAATTTCCATGCGAAATCTGTCTATTCCTGACCTATAGTCCCCATTTTAATTACTGTGGCTATATAATACATTTAAAAATAATCTATCCATAGCTCTCTATCCATCTCCATTACTCTTCTTTTTTCCAAGAGTGTTTTTTCTATTCTTCTGTGTTAGATGAACTTTAGAGCCATTTTCATGGGCTTAAAAAATATTACTTCAGGTTGTTTGACTGGAATGATATTAAAATAATAAATTAATTCAAGAATTCTCAGCTTCTTTTTAACAGTAAAATTCTCCCATTCTAAAAATAAGAATGGTATGGTTCAAATTTATTCAAGTCTTATTTGCTTCTATAAAGTTTTGTGATTTTTTTTCACATAGGTCCTTCACATTGTTTATGTATGTTATCTCTTAGGTTATTCATTTACTTATTGGTTATTGCTGTTATGAATGGAGTTACTTTTCTATTATATTTTAACTGGTTACTATTGGTGTATCGAAATGCTGTTGACTTTTGATATCTTTCTAATGAGTTTTTATATTAGCAGATGCTATTGTTGACCTTTACATATAGTAGTTACAACCTAGCTTTGAGTACTTTTTTATTACTACCTTCTCATGTGGCTTTTTTTGTTTTGAAAAAAACACTGTAGCTCTTCAACATGGGTGAATCAATGGTGAATTTTTTTGATTTAAAAAAAAATCAAATATCAGCCGAGAATGATGCTTAAAGCATCTTCGGCAAAAATCATTGAGGATTAAGAACAACCGGCACAGGGGCAGCACAGGAAGAGTGCTGGTCGTGGAGGTGGGGAGCAGAGGTTTCCCAGGGCCGGTGGAGAGTCAGCAAATTACAGGGACCAGAGGAAACCATCCTCCAGTCTGTGCAGGCTGGCCGTTTCAAGAGTGAAGTTTTTCCAGAGTGAATTGACAGGAAAAGGGGCGTAGGCATGGTGAAACAGTGAGAAAGGCTATATTTGAATACAAAGCCCACCCACTAGGTTGGGAGTTTAGGAAGTGAGGGAGAGGATCTGATTTTTTTTAAGTGTGTTAATAGTGAAATCTTCTTAATTTACCCACAGTCTTCAGTTTCAGGGATGGCCTTTGGCAGTTACTGTGCAAATGTGCCACTTTATAATAGACTTACCAGTTTTTTCTGTGTTATTTGGTGACAGTGAATAAATCTTTAAAAACTTATAAAACCACATGGGTTTGTATTTGTGTGTGTTTTATGGGTTTGTATCTGCCGTGTCTGTTTTTCGTTGCCCATTCCTAAGTCCTGTTGACTAATCTAGATAGCCTTTAGCCTCTGGGCCTGGGTCTGGGGTAACATCTGTTGTAGTATTTACCTCTTTGGGGTAATTTCTCATGGTCATCTTTAACCTGATGTAAAATAATTTTCCTTTTTTCATTCTATTTGGTTTTAAAGGTGAAAATTAAATCTTACTGTGTTATATGGATACAGTGTAATTTGCAATTGACATTCTTGTGTTTGCTTTTATAATATGTTTTGGGTCCCTTCCCACCACCCTGTCTCACCTCCACCTGTGAAAAGGGAATGCTTACTGCTTTATAAGGGACTCAAGGAGAATTTAATTCGATCACATGTACATAAATAAAGCTTTGAGACATTCCTTAAAATGTGTATATCTTTTTTGAAACACAGTAAAGCCTCACCTATCTGGAAACCAATTAATTACCATCTTTATTTTTCTGGAACAGAGCTAAGAATAAGCAAGGATAGAAGGATATTGGGCCTCAAAAGTCCCTGCACCGAATCACATATTTATTCATAGACTATATCTTCAGGTCCTCACTCACTGTTTACATTTTATTTTTCTGTTACACGTAGCTGTGATATTCATGAATATCTGTTCTAGGGTACTGCAAATTAAAAGTAGCAAATTGGAAGTAGGGAAAGGGCACCTTAGATAGCAGTGAGAAGTGATAGCAAAGACCTAATGGTCAGGGAGCATAAAGGAGAAAAGCTAGTAAAAGAGTAAAAAACATGAAAACACAGCATGGTAGGCCATTGATTAGAAATGGAATATAGTGCTGTACCCCTTTGTGGTTGTTACTGATGGTTTGCAGTTTTCATTTCTAGTTGCCAGGAAAATTTTAATTGTGTACCATATGCTTTAAATAATGCAAAAGTATGTATATTTGACACAGATTTTCCAGTGTCTAAGCATTTCTATAAAATTCTGTTTAAACGGGTAAAGCTTCAACTATCCAGAAAACAGCCTCTCCAAATGACTCTCCCCTTGGGTTCTAAAGAGTTGTAGTTTTATTCACCATTGTCCTTTAAATCGTTGAGAGTGTAAATTCTTCATGTATTTTGGGGAAACATTTTTACGTATAATTTCCCAATAGTTAAGCCTACTTTCTGCATCTGTTGTAATGCGTGTGTATGTGTGTGTGTGTGTGTGTGTGTGTGTATATATATATATATTTTTTTTAAGTCGAATTGGCTGGGAACTGTTTGGTTCTGTTCTTCTGATATGTATGTTTTCTTTCTTCCTCCTCTTGCATCTGAGATGCTTTCTCTGATGCTGTGTTTGGAGAGGATAATGCCACTGTTTTGTTTCAACATATGTAGGTCTGGTTGCACTCACGTCTGCCTGTTCAACCCCCGTCCCCGCCCCGTTTTTCATTTTCACACTCGGTGGAGGTGGGGTGCTGCTTGTACTGCCTGCTGGGACTGTGGGAGATGTGGCTTAATGTGCGAACTTGACCACAGTGTACATTTAGCTCAACAGGAGACAAATATGCTATATGCAGGTAACTTGCTCTTTACACGTACACATAACTTTTATATTTTAACCGACCTTTTATTTTTTTTTTCCTGCCATAGCTAGGGATACAATATAAGCCAATTGTTACTTCTTAGAATGTAACCGTTTTTGATTTGATGTATGATAGCAGTATCTAAAAATAATATTAGGAAAACGCTACACGTATTTTTTTGAACCTGTGTAAAATCCAGTTTATAATATTTCAAAGAAATTACTTTTCATTAGGAATAGCCACGTGAATTGTCTGATTTCTACTAAACACAATGGAATTAGTGCAGTGATGCTGCAGTTACAAAAACAGGAGACCACAAGTAGACCACCTTTTTGGGTGAGTGTTCTACTTCTTGTGCCAGGGAGGAGAATGAACAGAGAAGAAAAATAATGTGTACTTATGTCCTGGACAGATGTCATAATAACTGTTTATTGTTCACTAAAGAAGTTAAGTTACTTAATAAAGGTGAATTATTAACTTAATTTGTTAGGAATTTAATTTGGAAGCTGTTTTCATAGGGATATTGGCCAAGGCATGAACAATAACACTTCAGTGCATAAGGATGCTCAGATAGCTTTAAATAGGCAACTAAGTGTATTTCAATGGAAACTGTTATCTCTAAGTTTAAATAAAAACAATTCTTCGAAAATGACCTGTTATCACTATAACTATGCAATCATTAAGGAAGTATGATTTCTTTAAGAGGAATTCATTTTCCGAAGTAGTCTTTCTTATCATCGATAACCATTGTATCATTACTTTATCGATTAAGTTCTGTTTTTTTTTTATAAATTTATTTATTTATTTACTTTTGGGTGTGTTGGGTCTTCGTTTCTGTGTGAGGGCTTTCACTAGTTGCAGCGAGCGGGGGCCACTCTTCATCGCGGTGCGCGGGCCTCTCACTGTCGCAGCCTCTCTTGTTGCGGAGCACAGGCTCCAGACGCGCAGGCTCCGTAGTTGTGGCTCACGGGCCCAGCCGCTCCGCGGCATGTGGGATCCTCCCAAACCAGGGCTCAAACCCGTGTCCCCTGCATTGGCAGGCAGATTCTCAACCACTGCGCCACCAGGGAAGCCCTTAAGTTCTGTTTTTAACATAAATGCAAAACAAAGTTGCTTCTGGTCGCAGGGTGGCTGTTTATAGTTCACGCTGAGTCTTTAGAGACCAGAACTCAGACTGACCACAGTGTTGCAGGTCTAGTCACAGTAGACGAGGTGGGTCACAGAAGTGTCTAAACCACGTGACCTATGGTAGGTCATGTGTGCGTTGGTGATTGGAGATCCCTCGTTGAGCCAACTTTCCCTGGTGTTAAAGTAAGCTATAATATTATCACTGCCTTTACGGGATAGTTTCTACTTTCTCCTTTTTAAAAATACCACAAGATGGGGAGGGGAGAGATTTCTTGATATCTATGTATGAATTAGTGACTAGGGTGAAAGCCAGAACTGACAACTGGAGGACAGTTCACTGGAATCTTCTAGAAACGTCACCATGTAATCATGTTTTAGTGATTTATGAATTAGGTGGGAGAATTGTGAGAAAAATTTCCTTTCTTCTCTGAATGTTATTCTGTTTGAAATTGTTAGCGTTTTTAGTAATTTCCATGATTATATGCAATATGGGACCTTTGGATAATTTCTAAAGCAACACATGTAATGTAGGTACAGAAATATTGTGCGTTTTACCCACCTCTTGCCTACATAGAAACACAGCTAGTGAGGTCAGTGGAGGCTTTTTTAATGCTTGCAACTAAGACTTTTATCTTTAAGCGGTGGCATTTCAGATGAAGTAATTTACTTATGACAGACTTATGGGGAAATGCTCTTCTTTTAAAATATCTAGATAACTTGATTTTATTGCCTATTTATCAGAAAATAATGGTGATGTATATTTACTGCCTCAGAGTAGTATATGAAACACCCTGTTCTATCTGCATTGCTGATGGGAGAATCCAAGCCACTGTGAGTTGCCGACTTAAGACAGTTAAAGAGCTTGATGAAATTGATCTTCAGTTGAGAGATCATTAATGAACTAACCTCCTGCCTTGAAGGATCACTCAAGACCCCAAAGAGCATGTGATTTCTTCTGTTTTGCAGTGATTCATTTGAACCATTTACCAAAACCCTTAACGTAAACAGAGGCTGCTCCACTATTTTTAAGTGATGGGTCCTTTATATTGCTGTTCTGAACCACGCTTCTTCTCATCATGTGCCCCAAAGAGACACAGTTCAGTCGACGTTCCAGAATCTTGACTAGGACAGAGCCCAGGAAGTGAGAGCTTAACATATTCCTAAGAGCAAGTGTTTTCTAGGAAAAAAATGTTTTTAAGGGTTATTGATTGAGGATATTTAGTGAGTTACTAATCTAGGAAATTGTTCATTTTTTAAGAACTTGCTCTCAAGTTGCTTAAGAAGCTTTGTGTTAGCGGGAGCAGAAGGCTGACATCTGGAGATAAAGTGGTGAAAGTCTTTGCTTTTGAGTCTGGGCGGTTTCTGTCTGATTTGGGGTCCCTGTGGAGGTGTAATATCCGAGCACCTCCAGCCCGTAGTCAGATCTTTATATTTTCTTTGTCCCTGCAAATCATGTGTGGTTGTGAGGAGTCGTTGACTGAAGCCAGACGATGTGCTTAGCACTGGGTCTGGCACACAGGGCCGGGGAAGGGCCAGCTGCTGTCGTCATGAACGGGGACACCTGGAGAGGCAAGTGCATGCCGGCATGGGTTGCGCAGGGAGAGAGGAATTCGCTGGGCACGTGCAGCAGCACCTTCTCCTGGGGCCTGTCTGCTCTTGAACTTGAGGGCAGCGCAAGGCGTCTGCCACTTTATGGTGCGGTGGGGAGGCTGGCACGGGGCCTTCCTCTGTGTTCCCCACGAGCACCACCCAGGTTTTGCTGGCATGAGTGGATGGACACACGAGGGTGCGCACTGCCGTGGCGCTCTCTGCAGACCCCCTCCCCCAGTGACGTGTGCTGTGTACTGAAATAGCATCTCCCGTGTGTTCTCGCTTCTGTCTGCCACCCATGGGCACTTGTTTCAGACTTAAAATCCCAAATGTAACATGAGAACTGTAGCTTTCAGTAAGCGTGCATGTGAATTACTTGCTGTAACGATTAGATAAATTTTATGTAAAATTATATATTTTTATAAATATTCTCTACAGATATAAGGGATTTGCCTTTACCACTCTCATTAGGAAAGCTAAAGGCCTCTTTCTTTGGGAAAAGGAAGATATTTCTTTTCTCCTGGGACTGGGACTTTCACCTGATATATGTATTTTCCGTGGTGATATATAAATATGTGTTGGTATATTACAGACATACATACTTTTACCACAGGTGATGATACCTCAAGTTTTCTACTACATTCTAGTCCATTATAGAAATGCTACTAGATTGATATCATGACCCAGTAATGAGTTATAGCTCTCAGTTTGAAAAACATTGTCTTGAAGGATCAGCTGGGATTTCTCTCCTCACCTGGGCTCACGGTCAAAATCAGGAAGGAGAACTGTGCTAGCCACTCACAGATGATGGTGATGGAGATTATGATGGGGGTGGTAGTGGTGATGGGGAAGATCGTGATGGTGATGGTGATGGTGGTAGTGATGGTGATGGTGGCAGTGATGGTGATGGTGATGGTGGTCCTGATGGTGATGATGATGGTGGTGGTGATGATAGTGGTGATGATGGTGAAGATCATGATGGTGGTCCTGATGATGATGACAATGACAGTGGTGATGATGGTGAAGATCGTGATGGTGACAAGGTGATGATGACGATGCTGACAGTGACAGTGGTGATGCTGATGATGTTAGTCAGCTACTGTTTATTCACATGTTCTTAACTTATTATTAAAAAAAATTAAAAGCAGTACACGCTTATTTTAAGTAATAAAAGTGTACGAAGAAAGAACTAACATTCATAATAAAAATGGTTAAAGAAAGTCATGATTCTTACCTCCACAGTAACCAACGAGAACAGCCTGGCTCCATCTTCCTCGTCTTTCTCTCGTTCGTACGTGTGTGTGGAAACACTGTACACGGGGTTTTCCTTTTCTAAGAGATGGAATCCATTACCGTGCGCTTGATGTCTCACTTGGAAACCATCATGATCATTGCTCCAGAGAAACATCTTAGTCTCCCCTTAGCCTTTCAAGGTGTGGCTGCCCACGTTGGGTCAGCTCTGACCTGCTGGTGGATGTTCAGGGCACGGCTGGTTTGGGGACACCCCGGACAATGCTGCTGGATATAAATATGTAAACATACGCACGCTTTCACTTCAGAGGATATGTTCCGCTGTCAGGTATTGAGGGGGTCAAAGAATTTGTGTAGTTTTAGTTGCCAAGTCGCCTTCCAGAAAGGTGTCCCCGTGCCCACTTACTGAGCACGGAAGATGTCCCTGAGCTTGGCCTGACTTCGGGCCTCACGCCCGCTTTGTGCGTTGTGGACAGTGACCAGCCTGTCCATTCAGGCAGTCCTGTGTGCAGAGGGGTGGAGGCCCAGATGAGGGCGGGAGGGCCTCAGAGGCTCTTCCTGGGTCCCAGCCCGGCTCTCAGCCTGCTGCTTCTCGTGTTCCCTGGGCCTTCGCTCATTAGGGCGTGAATTCACTTTACCAACAAACATTTGTTTATATCTTCTTAGACGAGGTAAGGAGTTCACTTGGTTTTGCATTTCCCTGGCCTGCACCTCTAGCAGAGTGCTTACAGCATTTTGTCCTGTATTCAGAGGAGTTAAGGGTGTCCTTTTCACATCCGACCCTCGAGTCCCGAGAAGACAAAGACCGCCTGTCATCTTGTGTTCCTGCAGTGAGTCACCTGATGCCAAGTTGCTGAAGCCCAGTCAGTGGCTTTGGAAAGTGCAGTGTCGCCAGAATCTTTGTCGGCGTTTGCGGACGGGGTCCTCTTTCTCCCTCTGTTTCCTCAGACCTCACTGTTCTGCATAACATTCAGACTGTCTGTCCTGAGCTGGAGAGACGCAGGCCAGCTGTTGAGCCCCGTTTTTGAGGGTTTGCAGAGGCAGCAGTGGGTAGGGATTGACACCACCCTGGCCTTTTCAGGGGCTTCCGTGGGTGCTGATGGGCTTTGCCTCTGTGGCTCCGTCATTGGACATTGACCTGAAATAATCCCGGTTCATCAAAGGCCCAGGCGTCAGACACCGACATACAGCTATCATGTGTGCGTGTGCCCAGGGAAGCCCCAGGTTTAAAGGGACCCACAGCAGACTGATTACAGGGGATCTCTTTGTTTTACACTGTACTCACTGTCTCTACATCACCTCTGATGTCAGAGGAAAATGGATTGAAATCTTTCAGTCGATCGAAAGTGTGGTCCTTTCTCTCGGCTGCCAATCTCCAATCTCCGTCTGGGTCTGATGTACCCCCCCCCCCACCCTACTTCACATGACTTCAGTCCTCATCCAGCCTCGGAAGGGAGGCTCCTTCCTGGGCGTCCTGAGCCTGCTGAGTCGCTGAGGTTAGGTGACGGACGCTACAACCCCCCTCGATCATCTGGGGCCTGAAGGAGGGAGAGGACTGTGTCAGACAGCATAGGATGTGCAGTGACAACCCCCAAATCTCTGTGGCTCCAGTGACCGAGGATGCTGTCCTACTCCGAACTGCGTGTCCATCTCCACGTGTGCTGCGTGTTGCCTCCACTGAGGCTCTGTTTATGCTGGTCGCTGTGGCGGGACCTGGTGGGTGGCATGCCTACTGGCTCCAAGGGCTCCCCCGGAAGTGACACAGTATATCACTTCTGCTCACGTTTCCTTGGCCACATCTGATCCAGTGGAGGCAGAGAAGTACAGGTCTCCAGTGTGCTCGCAAGAGATGAACCTGAGTTTTGGCTGATGACCCTAGTGCCTGCCACGGGGGCCATGTAGGAAGATGAAGGGAGAAAAGAGAGAGAGAGCGCAACATATTCTAGGACATAAATAAGAAAACCCTCTTTCTTAAGAGATTTGCTAACCGATTCTGCCAAAAGAGAAGTTCTGAAAATGCTGCGATAAATGACAACATCACTGTAACCAATTTATGGCTTCCCAGATGATTCCTTTGAAGGACAGCAGTCATCTTTCTACAGAAGGACATTCTATAAAGAACGTTGGTGCGCTTGTCAGCTTACGCTTGCATCTTTAATACATGGCCTGACCCATGCACCCATTACCATAAACTCAACCACAGAGAGACATCCGGAGGTGAGGAAACCTGAGTGCTTCAGCACAGCTGGAGAGAGAGCATGGGACAGCCTCCAGCAGGACATGTGCCTCGGACTTCCCTGAAAGCTGGGAGCCTGTCTTGGCTTTCTTCAAGGCTTCTGGTTCTTTCTCTCCTTGTTGAAAACATAACTTCTCATTTCAGAGTCGCAGAATGTATTCACTTCTTAAATATGACCGATAGGGGGAAATCGCAGTGCACGTCTAACTGTTGCATTGTTTTAATGCTGCAGGGTCTCTGGCTGAAATGATAAGATTTGCTTTTGGGAATTTGAAGTCAAATGGGAGTTTTGACGCAGGGGAGCATGTTCATTTCCACGTAGGATATTTTTACAGATCAACTTAATAATAATGTGTAATAAACAAGCAAATAAATGGCTACAGCTTGCATGGGACTTGGCCATCATTCAAACCCAACCCTCAGGGTTTTCGGTATCGAGAAGGAAGAGCTGGGGTGACGGGCTTACATTCTCCACCGGAGGGATGAGTGTAGCTTGTGCCTCTGTGACTACAGGGCGGTGGTGAAACTGATGGTCCTGAGGAGACGGTGGCCTTTCTGATCCATTGAGCGATGCACAACTGGGTTTCCAGGGCTTTTGTTTTTTGGAGAAAACTTACACTGGGATAACAGCGATAAAACAAGCCTCCCTGATTTTTCAGAAAGCATTCGTTTGGCCCCTGAAAGTTTACCAGAAGATTCTGGTCACCATCCACCCTAGGAAACAATTTTTCCTCTTGTACTGTTGAAAAACAGGGGCAGAAGTGATGGAATAAGGTTAAGAACGTTTACTGCGTGATGTTGAGTCGTATGGAAGACAGTAATATATGGTTTTTTATATCCTTTTTTTTATCCACGCAGCAGATATTTTTTGGGGTACCTGCTGTAGGCCAAGCACTGCTGTAGGAGCTGTACGGGCTGCGGCCTCTACAGACACAGCGAGGGTAACTTCTGGGCTTAAGATGTAAGCACAGATTGTCTTTTTTTTTTTTTTTTTTTTTTTGCGGTACGCGGACCTCTCACTGCTGTGGCCTCTCCCGTTGCGGAGCATAGGCTCCAGACGCGCAGGCTCAGCGGCCATGGCTCATGGGCCCAGCAGCTCCGCGGCATGTGGGATCTTCCCGGACCGGGGCACGAATCCGCGTCCCCTGCATCGGCAGGCGGATTCCCAACCACTGCGCCGCCAGGGAAGCCCCAGATTGTCCTTTTGCCTCTCGGCTGTACTGTCTGGCTTGTCCTTTGGGACCTGAGGAAGCAGTATTTACTCTCTTCGAAGTACATGTGAATCGGGCACACATCCGGCCTCCGGCTCCACGCGCCCCGCCCTCCCTGCCGCCCCGGCCTCTGCTTGTGCTCCCCGCTTCTTGGCATCCTTCCTCCTTTGCTCTGCTTTGGAAATCCTGTTGAACCTCCCAGGGCAGCTCAGTTGTGTCCCCTCGGGAAGCCCTTCCACCCCCTCCTCCTTCTGCGGAGCAGAAGCTCTTCCATCACGAGCGCCGGGGGCGTCCATGCGGCTGGTCCCGCACGTCCCGTCCCGTCCAGATGCCTGTCTCCTCGTCCATCGACTGCCGTTTGCGTAGCGCTTCTGGCTTCTCCGACAGGCTCCGACGACATTTACCGGTTGGAATGGGTTGTAAGGGTCATCGGCTGCAACCCTGCCCCTTTCACAGGTGAGAAAACAAAGACTCGGGGTGGCCATGGCCCTTGTGCAAGGCTCCCCAGCCAGACCGGCTGTAGAAGGAAGGAAGCGCCGGGTTTCTAATGACAAGCCAGTGCTTTTACCCAGCCTCCACGACGAAGCTGTGCGCTCCGGGAAGCTCCATGCCGCTCAGTATGCGGGTTCGTTAAATATTTTGAGTATCTCTATTACTTGTGGTCATATGTTTTTTTTATTTTTAAATTAAGAGCATGAATTCATTTGTTAGGAATGTAATCTATCAAACTAACATTACGTCTGTGTCAAAATCAGATTCATCTTTTATCACGGACTGACAACGCCTTTTTGAGCACTGGAAGGTTCTGTAAATGCAGGGTCTGCTGCCTTTCCATTTATGTAACTGTGCTTTTAATCTTCAGTCTCCTTTCTTCTCTCTTAACCTCTTACAGAGATACACCTTTTTGTTATGTTAAATATCAATATAAATAAGTTATCAATAATCAATATATTCTTCTGACACCGTGTCGCATATTTGGCAAGTCTTTTTTTCTTGCAAGCAAATGTTAGCCTCCTGAACTCTTAATACGATTAAATGAATTTAGGTGTTTATGAGTTAAGGACCTGGTTTGCTGTAGTTATGGAGCCAGGAGACACTCACTGTAGTCAGTACGTCTATGTTTCTTGTTTGCATCTTGGCAATTAAACCATAGAGAGTGTGCTTTTTGTTCCTTGTGGTGTTTGTATCAACATTCATGCAGATACAATAATTCAGTGTGAAGGAAAATCAGTGTTTCTCTGAGCTGATTTGCGTATGCATGTCAGATTTAGCTGTGCCATTTTTATGCTGTTGAGGAAAACAAAATGACCTTTTACCAAGTTTTTGATTCTGGAGGAGTCTGTGTTTTGAATTTGGAGGGGAGGGGACTGCAGAGAAAAAAGGAAGAAGCAATTGTTGATTTATACCATGATGCCAGCAGCAGTCAGGAACCTAAGATGCTTTTCAGCTATAATTGTATCTTTGCTCAAGGCTACTGTAGTTATACTCCATTAAATCCCATTGTCAGTCATCTCCAGAGTCGCAAGGAGCCCAAGCTGATACTGACCGTAGAATAGTCCCAACTAGCCTTTGTGTTTCTTCTCTTTATAAAGTGCAATGCTGTTTTATACACTGGAGATGTTGTGTCACAAGATTACATACTATCACTCATTTATAGGATTATAGTAGAGTAATCAGAAATATGTAGTAAAACTTATCTAGCTAGCTATCCTCTTAAAGGCCCTGGCTTTCATGACAACATTTTCCAGAAAGAAATAGAAAACAAAATGTCATCCAGTAAATATGTTCGTGAATAGCATCTATCTGAACTGGGTAGTTCACCCTTAACAGGAATAGTAAGATACACTATGGAAGCTTTCAGCTGGCTTCTATCAAAATAATTATCTTAGCATTATCTCTGCCGTCCAGTTAACTTTTGCACGTGGATGGTGTTTCTGTGCTTCTGTGGTCATCAACTCCATGCTTAAGAGTTCTCCCAGGAACTGTTACACGGACGAATTTTTTCTCTTTAAAGTCTAGCAAAAAGAAGAAAGGAAAAGGACTATTTAAAAGGAATTGGCATTCTCATGCATAGGTAGTTGGTCAGTTCGTCGGAGATCAGGGTGACTGCCTGCGCCGTGGGTGGGGTTCTTCTGGCAGCATCTCCTAAACACTCATCAGGACCACAGTACCTGGTCCAAGCTCGAGGCCAGCTAGCGTGACTAAAGAAGGGAACTCCATAGATGCCAGATGTTGGGAATAAATCAGGATCATCTCATCAGGACATGCATCCTTAAATGTGTTTTACAAAGTGTCATTCCTAAACTTCCATCACAAGTCAGTTTGTTTGTTTTTTGGAAGTGGAGGGGCAAACGTTTCCGGTTATGAACTCTTTCGGCATCTTTGGCCCAGAGATACTCGTCAAAGATGTGCCCTACACAGCAACGTACATGTCTACTTCCTGTTTCTTCTTTCTTTCCTTACTTTTTGGGAAGAGTTCACAAAGAAGTGTCCCTAAAAGAAGGGATTTTTGTGTGTGGGGGGGGGAGGGGCGGAGGTTGTTTAAATGAATACATTAAACGCGCTTCCGTTTTAAAATATTTTTCATTTAACGGAGCAATTTTCCATGCAGAATGTGATCCCACTTGTCCAGATCTTGGCCCGTGGTAGAGAAATGTTTTGGAAAGAAGCCTGCTTTGACCTCTGCATTCCTCTTCATGTGACATCTGTGATTTTAAGGGAGGATTTTTTTTTTTATGAGAAATTTATCTCTCAGTGGGGTTATTTTCTTGCAGTTCAGCGCCAAGGTGGGTCCCTTTCACTCGTCATGCTTGTGTACTTGACTAAGTAGAAACACTTTAAGAAAAGTAAACTCCATGCTTTTCTGCTGTCATATTTGATTTGAGCTGTGCTCTGATGGTTGTTTGAAGCTAACATGAAATGCAGTGCCTGCCCCATCCATTTTAGCAGCCCATTATCATAATTTCACTGTCGTATGGCCACTGAGTTAATGTACTTACAAATGACAGAGAAAGCGTGTTACATGACCTTAGGGTTTTCAAAAATTAAATGACGTCGTAGGTCGTATTTCAAAGAATAGCTAAGGAGAACGGTTTTCTTTCCTGCATAAAGTGTCACTACGCACAGCAACACGATATTGTATTTCTTTTTTATTACACAAAAATGTGAAGCTTTTAAACTAGATTCCCCCCATAAAATTTAATATTGGGGTAGGGAATGAAACATCCAGTGGATAAATCTGCTTCTCCCCCATCTCATCCCCTCTCATCTCAAGATGAGACGCCTTCAGAACTTAGAAATGCAGAAGTAACTCTGAAATTCTTATCTGATGATGAATCTAGTAATTTTTTTCCTTACACAAAACCCACAAATTCCCACCTAAAAGGCAATAAAGCACTTATATTTACTGAAATATGCTTTGCCAGGGTGCTTAAGACTAGATCCTATTTTCTTCTGTGCTTTAGGAATCATTTTTGGTTTTCAAAAGTGTTCTTTTTTAAAGAAGGAACCGAGTCTTCCAGCTTCCAGATTAAATGAG